>NC_050444.1:73950125-74250125 GCF_903995425.1 Onychomys torridus
AAGGTAATATTCTTTTTGTTCGGGTGGAATGTTCTGTAGATATCGATTAAGTCCATTTGAGTCATAACATCAGTTAAGTCCATTATTTCTCTGTTAAGTTTCAATTTGGCCGATCTGTTCAGAGGTGAAAGTTGGGTGTTGAATTCTCCCACTATTAACGTGTGGGGTTTTATATGTGATTTAAGCTTTAGTAATGTTTCTTTTACATATGTGGGTGCCCTTGTTTTTTGGGCATAAATGTTCAGAATTGAGACTTCATCTTGGTGGATCTTTCCTGCGATGAGAATGTAATGTCCTTCATCATCTCTTTTGATTGATTTTCGTTTGAAGTCTATTTTGCCGCATATTAGGATGGCTACACCAGCTTGCTTCTTAAGACCATTTGATTGGAAAGTCTTTTCTGAGCCTCTTATACTTAGGAGGTGTCTATCTTTGAATTTGAGGTGTGTTGTATGCAGCAGAAAGATGGGTCCTGTTTTCGTATCCATTCTTTTAGTCTGTGTCTCTTTATAGGTGAATTAAGTCCATTGATATTATGGGATATTAATGACCAGTGATCATTCCTGTTATTATTTTTATTTTTTGGTAGTAGTGTGTGTGTACTTCTCTTCTTTGGTGTTTACTGCTGTGGTGTTATCTATTGCCTGTGTTTTCATGGGTGTATCTGATTTCCTTAGGTTGGATTTTCCTTCTAGTGCTTTCTGTAGGGCTGGGTTTGTGGATAAGTATTGTTTAAATCTGGTTTTGTCTTGGAAGGTCTTGTTCTCTCCATCTATGATGACTGAAAGTTTTGCTGGGTATATTAGTCTAGGCTGGCATGTGTGGTCTCTTAGTGTCTGCATTATATCTGTCCAGGTCCATCTGGCTTTCAAAGTCTCCATTGAAAAATCGGATGTTATTCTGATGGGTTTCCTTTATAAGTAACTTGGCCTTTTTCCTTTGCTGCCCTTAATATTCTTTCTTTATTCTGTACGTTTAGTTGTTTAATTATTATGTGGCGAGGGGACTTTTTTGGGGGGTCTAGTCTGTTTGGTGTTCTATAGGCTTCTTATATCTTCATAGGCATTTCCTTCTTTAATTTGGGAAAGTTTTCTTCTATGATCTTGTTAAATATATTTTCTGTGCCTTTGAGTTGGTATTCTTCTCCTTCCTCTATCCCTATTATTCGTAGGTTTGGTGTTTTCATGGTGTCCCAAACTTCTTGGACATTTTGGTTCATGACTTTGTTGGTTTTAGTGTTTTCTTTGACTGATGGATCTATTTCTTCTTCCGTATCTTCAACACCAGAGATCCTCTCTTCCATCTCTTGCATTCTGTTGGTTATACTTGCATCTGAAGTTCTTGTTCATTTACTCGGATTTTCTATTTCCAGCATTCCTTCTGCTAGTGTCTTCTTCATTTTTTCTATTTCCCTCTTCAGGTCTTGGACTGTTTCCCTCGTCTGTTTTGTTGGTTTTTCATGATTTTTTTTCAGGGACTTATTGTTTTCTTCTGCTTTAATTGTCCTTTCCTCTAGTTTTTTATAGTGTTCTTCCCATTTTTTGTTTGTCTGTTCCTCCACTTTATTTTTGATTTCTTCTATATAAGGCTCTAGCCTATTCATGATGTTACTTATAAGGTTGTTTTCTTCTGCTTCTTCCATTCTGTGATGTTCAGGTCTAGCTGTTGGAGAAGGGCTAGGTTCTGGTGATGCTGTATTGCTCTTTATTTTGTTATATGTACTTCTGCCATGATGTCTGCCCATCTCCTAAAGGATTCGTTCTTGGTTTTATCAGTGTACTTGGTCTAGATAGAGCTGACAGATTAAGGGAGCCTCTCTCTGGTCCAGATGGAAGCTCTGGGCCGGATGGGAGCTCTGGTCCAGATGAGAGTGCTGGCCGGATAGGACCTGGGGGCTGGATTCTGAGTCTCAGGAAGTCCCTGGGATCTCCTTATCTTGTCCAGATGGGAGCTCCTCTTGTGCAGATGGGAAGTTCCGGGGCAGGATGGAATGCTGGACGCTGTTCTCTAAGTCTCCGGAAGTGGCCGGGGTCTCAGGCAGATGTGTGTGGGGGCAAGGAGTTGAGGTTGTAGTGTCCACCAGAGGGTCTCTCTGGTCCAGATAGGAGTTCCGGGGCTGATGGGAGCTGGGGGCTGGTCTCTGAGTCTCAGGAAGTGGCTCTGGTTGGGAGTTCCAGGGCAGGATGGAAGCTGGGGACTGCGTTCTAAGTCTCTGGGGTCTCGGGCAGATGGGTGTTGGGGCAGGGCGTGGGGGTTGTAGGGTTCACCAGAGGGACTTGGAGAGGGGGAGCCTTCCTGGTGGGGATGGGGGGGTCCTGCCCTATGGCCAGAACCTGGGGCCCAGTTGGGCAGGTCTTCCCCAGAGTGGCTGGGACCCAGATGCGGGCCTCTCTGGGTGTTACCCCAGGCATTCACCTCTGTTCCAGGTGGGAGTTCCAGGGCAGGATGGAAACTGGGGGCTGGTCTCTGAGTCTCAGGAAGTGGCTGCGGTCTCGGGCAAATGGGTGTGGGGGCAGGGTGTGGAGACTGAAGGGTCTTGGAAAAGGGGAGCCTTCCCACATGGCCCACCGCTGATTGGCCAGAAACTGAGGCCAAGTTGGACAGATCCTCCTGGGATTGTAGCCTATTTTTTAATTGAAATGTTTGGTATTTTGCTGTCTAGTTTTTTTAGTTCTTTGTATATTTTGGAGATCAGCCCTCTGTCAGATGTGAGGTTGGTGAAGATCTTTTCCCATTCTGTAGTCTGTCATTTTTGGACTGTTTACTGTGTCTTTTGCCTTACTGCAGCCTCTCTGTTTCAGGAGGTCCAATTTATTCAGTGTCTGAGCTAATGGTATTATATTTAGGAAGTAGTGTTATGCCAATGTGTTCAAGGCTACTTCCTACTTTCTCTTCTATCAGGTTTAGTGTAACAGGATTTATGTTGAGGTCTTTTATCCACTTGGACTTGAGTTTTATGCATGGTGATAGATATGGATCTGTATGCAGTCTTCTACATGTTGACATCCAGTTATACCAGCACCATTTGTTGAAGATGCTTTCTTTTTTCCATTGTGCAGTTTCAGCTTCTTTGTCAAAAATCAGTGTTTGTAGGTGTTAGGATTAGTGCCAGTGTCTTCAGTTTGATTCCATTGGTCCACATGTCAGTTTTTGTGCCAATACCAAACTTGTTTTTATTACTCTAGCTCTGTAGTAGAGCTTGAGGTCAGGGATAGTGATGCCTCCAGAGATGGCTTTATTGTACAGAATTCTTATAGCTATCTTGGGTTTTTTGTTTTTCCATTTGAAGTTGAATATTTTTCTTTCCAAGTCTGTGAAGAATTGTGTTGGGATTTTGATGGGGATTGCATTGAATCTGTAGATTGCTTTTGGTAAGATTGCCATTTTTACTGTGTTAATCCTACCTATCCATGAGCATGGGAGATCTTTCCACTTTCTGATATATTCTTCAATTTCTTTCTTCAGGGACATAAAGTTCTTGTCATACAAGTCTTTCACTTGCTTAGTTAGTTACCCTAAGATATTTTATATTATTTGTGGCTATTGTAAAGGGTGATGTTTCTCTGATTTCTTTCTTGGTGTATTTATTATTTGCATATGGGAGAACTACTTTTTTTTTTTTTTTTTTTAAGTTAATCTTGTATCCTGCCTCGTTACTGAAGGTGTTTGTCAGCTGTAGGAGTTCCCGGGTAGAATTTTTGGGGTCACTTAAATATACTGTCATATTGTCTACAAATAGCAATGGACTTCTTCCATTCCAATTTGTATCTCCTTGATTTCCTTTTGTTGTCTTATTGCTCTAGCTAGTACTTTGAGTACTATATTAAATAGATATGGGGAGAGTGGACAGTCTTGTCTTGTGCCTGATTTTAATGGAATTGTTTTGAGTTTCTCTCCATTTACTTTGATGTTGACTGTTGGCTTGTTATTAATAGTCCTTATTATGTCTAGGTATGTTCCTTGTATTCCTGATCTCTCCAAGACCTTTATCATGAAGGGGTGTTAGATTTTGTCAAAGGTTTTTTCGGCATTTAATGAGATGATCATGTTTTTTTTTTTTTTTTTAATGTGGTATAGTATACTGACCGATTTTTGTAAGTTGAACCATCCTTGTATCTCTGGGATGAAGCCTACTTGATTATGGTGGATAAATTTTTAGTTTTTTTTTTTTAATGAATTTTTTTTTTTTTGAGCTGAGGATCAAACCCAGGGACTTCCTTGTGCTTGCTAGGCAAGCGCTCTACCACTGAGCTAAATCCCCAACACAGTGGATAAGTTTTTTGATGTGTTTTTGGATTCAATTTGCTGGTAATTTATTGAGTATTTTTGCATTAATGTTCATGAGTAAGATTGGTCTGAAAATCTCTTTCTTTGTTCATCTTCATGTAGTTTATGTATTAGAGTTACTATAGCCTCATAGAAAGAGTTTGGCAATGTTCCTTCTGTTTCTATTGTTTGGAACAATTTGAAGAGTATTGGTTTTAGCTCTTCTTGAAATTCTGCACTGAACTTATGGTCCTGGGCTTTTTTTTTTTTTTTTTTAAATTATTTTTTTGGTTAGGAGACTTTAGTCTCTGTTTCTATTTCCTTAGGGGTGAAAAGTCTATTTAAGTTGTTTGTTTGGTTTTGATGTAAATTTTGTATGTGGTACCTATCCAGAAAATTGTCCATTTCTTTTAGATTTTCTAATTTTGTGAAGTATAGGTTTTTGAAGTATGACCTGATGATTTTCTGGGTTTCCTCATTGTCTGTTGTTATGTCTCCCTTTTCATTTATTATTTGTTAATTTGGATGTTATCTCTCTCTGCCTTTTGGTTAGTTTGTGTAGGGGTTTGTCTATTTTGTTGATAGGGTGGAATGTTCTGTAGATATCTATTAAGTCTATTTGAGTCATAACATCTCTTAGATCCTTTATTTCTCTATTAAGTTCCTGTCTAGCATACCTGTGCATTGGTGAGAGTGGGGTGTTGAAGTCTCCCACTATTAGTGTGTGGAGATTGATGTGCAATTTAAGCTTTAGTACTGTTTCTCTTTCATGTGTGTGTGCCCTTGTATTTGGGGCATATATATTGAGAATTGAGACTTCATCTTGGTGCATTTTTCCTGTGATGAATGTGTAATGTCCTTCCCGATATCTTTTGGTTGATTTTAGTTTGAAGTCTACTTTGTTAGCTATTAGGATAGCTACACCAGCTTGCTTCTTAAGTCCATTTGTTTGGAAAGTCTTTTCCTAGACTTTTACTCTGAGATTGTGTCTGTCTTTGAAGATGGAGGCGTGTTTCTTGTATGCAGCAGAAGGATGGTTCCTGTTTCCGTATGTATTCTGTTAGCCTGTGTCTTTTCATAGGCAAATTGAGTCCATTGATATTAAGGGATATTAATGACCAGTGATTGTTAATTCCTGTCATCTTTTAGCGGTAGTATGTATGTATTTCCCTTCTTTAGGATTTGCTGCTGTGGGGTTATCTATTGCCTGTGTTTTTTGGGTGCATCTAACTTCCTTGGGTTGGATTTTTCTTCTTGTGCTTTCTGTAGGGCTAGATTTGTGGGTAGGTATTGTTTAAATCTGGTTTTCTCTTAAAATATCTTGTGTACTCCATCTATGGTGATTGAAAGCTTTTCTGGGTATAGCAGTCTAGGCTGGCACCTGTGGTCTCATAGTGTCTGCATTACATCTGTCCAGGACCCTCTGGCTTTCAAATTCTTCATTGAGAAGTCAGGTGTTATTCTGATGGGTCTGCCTTTATAAATCACTTGGCCTTTTTTCCTTTACTGCTCTTAATATTCTTTCTTTATTCTTTATGTTTAGCAGTTTCATTATTATGTTGTGGCAAGGGAACATTTTTTGGGGGGGTTCTAGTCTATTTGGTGTTTTATAAGCTTCTTGTTTCTTCACAGGTATTTTCTTCTTTAAGTTGGGAAAGTTTTCTTCTATGAGTTTGTTGAATATATATTTTCTGTGCCCTTGAGTTGGTATTCTTCTTTTTCTATCCCTGTTATTCTTAGGTTTGGCCTTTTCATGGTGTCCCAGATATGCTGGACATTTTATGTTATGACTTTTGGTTTTAGTGTTTTCTTTCAATGACAAATCTATTTTCTCTATTATATCCTGTATACCAGAGATTATCTTTTCTATCTCTTGCATTCTGTTGCGTCTGTATTTTCCATTTGTAGATGAAATTCTAAACTGTCTTAGTATCTAAGAAACACAGAGCCAAATACAGAGTTAAAGCCTAAGAGATCAGAGTAAGAGCCACCCCTTCCTTTCGCTTACCCCTCGCTGTCGTTGCTTCCCCTGAAAGAGAGACCTTCTCCTGTGTGACCTGTCTTTTTATTGCCTTTCTGTTCTGCCTTCTCATTGGCTTTGAATCCAACCACATGACTTCCTCATCACTGCCTGTCTATACAGACCTCCAGGTCTCTATGGTTGCTACTGGGATTAAAAGTTCAGGTCACCTTTCTTGGCTGTTTTTGACCATACAGAGACTCTGCCTGCCATGTGATCAAATTTAGGGCATATACTACCACTGCCAAACTTCTGCTTAATGGCTATGACCTTTGTTCTCCAGACAACTTTATTAAAATACAAATAAAATCAGCACAAATAAAATATCACCATATCTGTTCTTTACTCAGATTTTCTATTTTCAGTATTCCTTCATATTGTGACTTCCTCATTGCTCCTATTTCTATTTCCATTAATTTTAAGGTTGCTTTCTTCTGCTGCTTCTACACTGTGATGATCAGGTCATGCTGTTGTAGAACCACTATGTTTTGGTGCTGCCATATTGCTCTTTATGTTGTTGTTTGTATTTTTGCACTGGTGTCTACTCATCTCTTCCTCCAATGGGTGCAAGAGGTTCCTATGTCTGAGAGAGCTGCTCTTGGTCCAATCGCTGCTTCCAGTGTCTATGTCTCAGGGGACCACTCTTGGTCCAATAAGAGCTGGCAGATTCTGTTTCTCAGGGAGCTGGTTTAGTCAGAGCTAGCAGAATGTGTCTTTCATCGAGCTGCTGAGGTCACATGGGGATGGGTGGGTTTGGCATAGGGAGTGTGCCTTGTGGATTGCAGGGTTCGATGGGTAGTGTTGGTGGGGAGGCATGCCTGCAGGAGCCTTTCCTGCTTGTCTGCAACTAGGGCAGCGATGGGTGGAGGTGGGGAGCACAGATTGTGCCTCCAGGCCCAGGTCTTAGTGGCATGTCTCTCCAGGTGGAAGAAGAGTCACTTACCTCTTGGTCCACAGAGCTGGTATAGTCTGTCAGACATTACCTATCTTACGTTTTAATACAACCTCTGTTACCTAGATCTTTTATTTCCATCACTCTTTCATAACTTTCCTTATAGCATATTCAGAGAGGAATCAATGTGTGTTTATGGTTTTTTTTGATAATCACATGGAAAGACTGCCTTATTTTATCTTTCACCTTTTAAGTAGATAGAGGTTATTTTGCAAAGTATTAATAAGTGATTGGATAGTAAATACATTCATTTTGATCATTATTATTATTACTATTATTATTATTTTCGGTCCTAGGATGGAATATAGTCCTTGTATATGCAAGCATGCTACTGCTGCGCTACATTCCCAGCTCTTTTTTTCAGGTTTTATTGTGAGATAGTCTCACTAAATTTCCTAGTCTGCCTAGGAAGTCTGTTGCACAGGCAGCACTTGAACTCAACCATCATCCTGCCTAGCCTCCAGAGTAGCTGGTAGTACTGGCCTATGCCAAAAGGTTCCATTAGACTTCCTTTTTTTGTTATTAAAAAAAATCATACAATATATTTTAGTCATAGTATCTCCTCACCCAACTCCTTCCAGATAACCACTCAACTTCAGATTTGTTCTCATAAAAATCAAAACCAAAAATTACGTGCAGTCCATTTTGTGTTGACCAACTAACTATTCATGAGCATGTGTATTGTCCTGGGGCATGTTTAATATACTCTGTCACTCCATTGAAGAAAACTGGTTTTCTCCCTCCCAGAAGTTAATGGTTGCACATACCTTCTTGGTGAGAGGTAGACATTCCCCTTCTCTGTGCTGGGATTTTTGTTTGACTTGAACTAGTACAGATGTTGTACATGCCGTCACAGTCTCTGTGAGTTCAAATGAGCATTAGCTGTGTTTGTGAGTGTCTGTATTATTATCTACTGCAAGTTATCTCCTTTCTGATGAGTAATTAGCAATGTGATACATTATGTGTAAAAGAATATGAAGTAGGAGTCATTTTATATCTTTGTTCATTTGGCAGAATAGTTGTAGAGTTTTCCTTAGTGCCTATGACCTATCTAGTCTCAGATTTTGGCCTCATTATTCTGGCAGGTATAGTTTCCATCTTGTAGATGTAAAAGGTGGTTTGCTCATGTAACATTTGTGCAACTATTGCAGTCTGTGGATATATCATGCAGACAGGTTGCTATCATAGCTCACAGGGTTCACAGTAAATGAGATTGATGATTACTTTTCTTCTCCAGTAGTTTGTGTCAAACCTTCCAGCACTATGAACTCTAGTCATCTGGAGTGAAGGTTCTCATTGAGCATGAGCTTCTGAGTGCCTCTTTGATTTCATTTTCTTTTCATGCCTCTCATTCATACCTAGGCCCCTAACCATACACATACTGAACTCCACTATTCTTTGCTCTGTAGTTTGACTTCCTATTTCTTTTGCAGTTCAGGGCATATTTGAATGTCAGCTGTGACACTCAAAGACTATAGTGCTCTTGGCTACAGAAAGAATGTGAAAACAGTTTTGACCTTATTTTGTACATGTTTCCATCACAAGTGTGTTTGGTTCTTGTGACCACATTTTTTCAACCTTCTTCATGTAGTGATGTGTAGTAAAATTGGTAATAAAAGATTAAATGAAAGCTAAAAGAATGTACATTCTGTTACCTAAGATGACAGTCTAAGGCCAGAGACAGGAAGAATGATAGCTATGATGCCCAGAACTACTTAGCCATTTTCTTCTTCTCCATTGCTAGATCTCAGTTCATGTACTAGTTTTGTCCTTTTCCCATGCCATTTAAGAATAATTTTCCGGTTTCAGGCTTGGCATTGAAGAGGATCGGGTGCCATTGGGTTTGTGTGCTGTGCAAGTACTGCTGCAGGGAGCAGAGGGGAGAGCATGGGTGAGCTGGGAAGCCAGAAAATGAGTTAGAGCTCCACTGAGGATATCCTGAGAGCTCATTGCATGAAGCTGTGAGGATGAAGCCTGGATTGCGTTTTGAGACCACAAAATGAGTCAGAGCCCCAGTGAGGAGATTGTGACATTTCATTGCATAAAGCTGTGATGAAGAAGATGGGATTGCCTTTTGAGACCATAAGATGAGTGCAGTGACCTATGACGATGTGCATGTGGACTTTAGTGTGGAAGAGTGGGCTTTGCTGGATTCTTCCCAGAAGAATCTATACAAAGATGTGATGCTGGAGACCTACAGGAACCTCTCTGCTATAGGCTACAGTTGGAAAGATCTTAATACTCAACAAAATTGTGAAAGTTCTAGAACACATGGCAGGAATGAAAGAAATCATACTGGAGAGAAACTCTCTGAAAATACTCACTGTTCTAAAACCTTTGCATATCACAATCATCTTCAAATACATAAAAGAAGACATACTCAAGAGAAACCTTATGAATGTAATCAGTGTGGTAAAGCCTTTGCACATAACAGTAGTCTCCAAAGACATACAAGAACACATACTGGAGACAAACCATACAAATGTAATCAATGTGGTAAATCCTTTGCACATCATAGTAGTCTCCAAAGACATAAAAGAACACATACTGGAGAGAAACCGTACAAATGTAATCAATGTGATAAAGCCTTTTCACAATACAGTAATCTCCAAATACATAAAAGAAGACATACCGGAGAGAAACCATATGAATGTAATCAGTGTGATAAAGCCTTTGCATATTACTGTCATCTCCAAAGACATGAAAGAATACATACTGGAGAGAAACCTTACATATGTGATTTATGTCATAAAGCCTTTTCCCGCCACAGTAAACTTCAAATGCATAAAAAAACACATACTGGAGAGAAACCCTATGAATGTAGTCTGTGTGCGAAATCCTTTGTATGTCCAAAGAGTCTCCAGTTACATAAAAGCATACATTCTGGAGAGAAACCCTATGAATGTAATGAGTGTGGTAAAGCCTTTGTATGTCAAAAGAGTCTCCAAAGACATAAAAGAACTCATACTGGAGAGAAACCTTATGAATGTAATCAGTGTGGTAAAGCCTTTACATATCACAGTAGTCTCCAAATACATAAAAGAATACATACTGGAGAGAAACCATACAAATGTAATCAATGTGAAAAAGCCTTTCCACAATACAGTAATCTCCAAACACATAAATGAACACATACTGGAGAAAAACCCTACAAATGTAATCAGTGTGGTAGAGCCTTTTCTAAACATGATCATCTTCGAACTCATGAAAGAAGACATACTGGAGAGAAACCTTATGAATGTAGTCAGTGTGGTAAAGCCTTTGCATATCAAGAGAGTCTCCAGTTACATAAAAGGACACATACTGGAGAGAAACCTTATGAATGTAATCAGTGTGGTAAAGTATTTGTATGTCAAAAAAGTCTCCGAACACATAAAAGAACTCATACTGGAGAGAAACCTTATGAATGTAATCAATGTGGTAAAGCCTTTGCACATAACAGTAGTCTCCAAGAGCATAAAAGAACACATACTGGAGAGAAACCATACAAATGTAATCAATGTGATAAAGCCTTTTCAAAATACAGTAGTCTACAAAAACATAAAAGAACACATACTGGAAAGCATCCTTATGAATTTAATTAATGTGGTAAAGCCTTTGCATATCAAAATAATCTCCAAATACGTAAAAGAAGACATACTGGAGAAAAACCATATGAATTTAATTAATGTGGTAAAGCCTTAGCACATATCAGTAATCTCCAAAATCATAAGAATAAATTATATTGAAGAGTCTCAATACATGTAGTCAGTGTGGCTACATTTTGCAATTCATGGTAGTCCTTATACAAGAGTAAAACTTTTAGTGTGTAATTGGGTTGTTAAAGCATTTGCACATCACATTAATCTTTGCTGATCTGAAAAAAATGGATACCAAAGGAAATCTGATTATAAAGTATTTGGTAAGATCATTACTAACATATGTACATTCAGTTACACAACATTATTTGTTCTGGAGAAAAAAATCTGACAAGTGTCAACAATCTGTTCAGTCATTATGATATCTCTTTATTTTGTTTGTACATGCAAACTCACATAGACAATAGGCCTATTAATTTAAATTAGAAAGTAAGTTTTAGGTTTCTTACCTCTCTTCAATCACAGGAAAGAAGAAATCCATGAGTAAACCTTTATGGATATGTATTAGTGCATTTTCTGTTGCTGTAGTAAAATGCAGTGCCTAAGTCAACTTATGAAAGAATTTAATTTGGCCCTTGGTTCCTGAGAGATACAGATCACAATGAAAGTGGCATGGCAACAATTGTCAGACATGACAGCTAAAGCAAGAAGCTAAGAACATACATCCTCAACCTGCACCATGAAGCAGAGAGTAGGAACTGGAAATGGTGTGTGGATGAAAACTCTCAGGCCCACCCCTTGTGATATATTTCATAAGCATGGCAGCATTTTGTAAATCTTCTGAAATGAAACTACCAGCTGAGAAGGATTGATTTCTCTGACTTCAAGCTTACATGCTAGCTTCCTGTTACATGAACCATTTCACAATGAAGAAAATCTCTGTAAGCCTTTAAATGTCTCAAGAGTACAAGAATGAATGTTTACAAGAGAAAAGCATTCATGAAGGAAAGTTTGATTGTTCAAAGATTTTAACTATGTGACATGTGTCTTTGTGATTATGTACATACACATTCTGGTTTCCAAGAAGGTTAGATCCTTGGAGCGTCTTGTAGAATGAATTAATGGGAAGTTATAAAAAACCTGACTTTGATCCTGGGAATGAATTTGTCTTAATTGCTCAGCCATGTTTCTAACCCCTTGAGTATTTTAAAATCTTTTAATATCATCTTTGATATCAAGAAATAGGGAAGAACTCATATAAGAGGAATCTCTATTCATGTAAATGATGTTGTGAAGAATTTACTCATTCTAGTTGTCTTCAGGTTCAAGAAAAAATGATTTATTTGATCTTTTTTTCATCATAGCCTTGAAGGAAGAAAATTATATAAAGTTTCACTAAAGGTTGATGGTGGAGATCAGTGCTTTGTGGTTTTTATTTTGCAATATTTGAGGTAGATATTAAAGTGTGCTATATGTGTGGAAAAACTAGTCATATTCAATTTGTGGTTCTTATATTCCTCTGTGGCCATTGTTCATCTTTGGTTGTGCTTTTACTTCGAGATAGATATTTTTCTGCTGCAGTGCATAGAATCGAATGCCTATCCTCTAAGTAGCTTATTGTTATTTAAACATCAGGCAATGGTGATCATACTTTTCAGGTAAGGGTATCTGTGAAAGGGTGGTGGATTGTTGTTGGTTTCCTTTTTCATATTTTCACAAATTCTGTTAAGATGTTATTACCCAGCCTAGTTTAGATGTCATTAATTAGTCTGGAATACATTGAACTCATGATCCTCATGTGTCAGTCTCCTGAGTAGAAGTCCAAGGGTAGATGATGTATCCCCAAGGCTTGCTGTTTTGTCAACATGTTTTAAAAATGGAATGTTAAAATGCTAAACAGGGAAGAGTATAAGAAACATTACATATCTCATGTGTATATCCAAAGCAGCACTTTCATCTCTCTGGAAGAGATGTAATGAGGTAAAACTATCAGCACTCAACTGTATATTTCACAATACAACTTGATATGCTGTAGATATGTATGTATTGTTTGAAGTTCACTGCATCATCTTGTCCCCATCAGTTATTCATTTGGCCCTTCATCTTGAAGTACTGCTTTCTAAGGGAATTATCCAGAGATGCCAGATAATATAATGGCAATGAAATTTATTTTTTTAATTTTTAGAGTGTGTGTGCAATATGCTTTGGGGTTTTTAGGCCGTGATAGATATGTTGAGACAGACAATTTTTATGGGTCTGTTTTGTTTCATATTCATATGGTGATCAAGATAAGGTTACTACCCTTGCAAACCAGACATTTCCCACTGAGTCATCTTACTCATTCCAAAATAAGATCAGTTTAAAGGTTACACCACTGAAATATGGTCTTCTTTTCACATTGTAAATATTTTCATTGAAGCATAGAGAAAAACAGGACAAATTGAACAGTCATGTTTGCAAATGAAAAAAATAATTTTACAGGAGAGTAACACTGAAGTACTGTATGATGCTGTATAATGCCATGAATTTAAACACACAGAAAGACGTCTCCCTCAGGTTTGTTTAAAGTCATTTTCCTCCCTCAAATACAAATAAGTAGTGGTAACTGTTTTCTGTCTTCTAAAGCAATGCTGCAAATAGTGCTTAGGTGAGAGCGACGAAACCAATCACAAACCGATAGTTTATAAGTTTAGAAGGCTGACATTTGAAAGCCTTCCAGATTGCACCTGCATTTAAGTAAACCCCTTACTGTTTTTACACTTTATTTTGTTTCCCATGTTGATGAAAGTACTGCACAGTTTCAAAGGCATGATGAATGATCTGTCATATTTGTGTGCACACACACACACACACACACACACACACACACACACACACACACCCACACCATACGTAATACACACATTTAAAACCTGTTCCAGAAGTAGCAGAAGCTCATATGCAATGAGGGGCAACTTCAGGCTTTAGAGGACATCTCATTTCATGCATGCAGTTTTGATGTGTCGAAGAAAAGGGTTTTGTATACTTATGGTGGGAGGTCACTGGGAACTTTTGTTTACAAGATAAGGGATTAACTTTTGTACAGTCTGGGTATTTACATGTATTTTTAATGTATTACAATTTGGTAATTATGTGCACATGAAATTAATAAAAGTTACTTCCTGTTATGATTTGTGAATTCCCTAAGACTGCGGATTTTTAAAGTAACTTTATATATCAGAATTTATACCACATCTTTATATTTTTAAAATTGTATTGCTACCTGTTGTCAAAAAGGTAGATATTCATAATTGTACATTGACCATTGTAAATAACCTTATGAAATCTTTTTGATTGAAGCTATTCAAAATAAAAATTTTAATGAATCAGAAAAAAATAATTTTACACTGTAATATATCATAGTTAAAGCAGCCTCTTTACATTAGAATTTCAGGGTACATGGTCTGCTTAAATCTCTTCTGTGAGTGTCTCCATTTCATTTTTTCTGTAGATATTTGCCATCTGTTTTCCCTTTTTTTCTGCTTATTCTATTAGCTTTGTAATATTTTCCATTACACATGATGCGATATCTTCTTTACACATGTGTAAAGTAAGAAATGTATTATCCTTTTTAACTGCTTTTACAATGGTGGCTAAAATGACACAACTATGAACACGGTACACTAATATTATCTTGATTGGGACCTGTGCCATTGAAGAAGCCAGGGCTTAATGATGTTGTCTGAGATACCCCTTTTTAAAACTGTGCCATTGATTTCTTTAAGTGGTTTCTATGTTATTAATGAATTAATGTTGTATTAGTTGTAAAATAGCAATAGATCCTCCAAAACAACACTATATTAAGTTGGACTTTAAAATAATTGAGCTTAGAGAGGCTTAACAATGGTAGTCTGAATGCCTGCTTAAATTTCACCAGGAAGCAGCATGCATTACACTGGTGTGCTATTTAATACATGTATGAGGAATACCTAAATCTGGAGAGTCAGAAATAATCTTGTTATCCATGACCTCCTATGATGAAACCGTTGTAACAGGTTTTAGCTGACAGCAGACACTAGGACCACCCTCAGTGTTGATGGATGCTGCGAATTTTCACAGTTGAGTAGAGAAAATCATGATTTATCCCATCACCTTGATACATTATGTACAGATAGGGTAGATAATTCTCATCTTTGTTGTCCTTCTCTTGAGTAGTTGATCTTATTTGATTTCTTACAGTGCTTGTTTTATGTGGCTTCAGCTTTATCAGTTCATTTAGATTATTTTAAAGCTCCACACCAAAACTTAGGATTTAAAATGGCAGAGTAAAAATATTTGTGCTCTATTCTGTCTGAAGTTACCCTCAAACAACACAATATAGTTTCCCTGAATCAAATAGTGCTATAATGCCAAACTGAAGTATTTGCAAAATGGTGGCCACATGTAAATAGATCCTTGTAGAAAGAGATCTCTGAACTGACAGAACAGAGACATGGTTCTTTTGTTTACACTAGGTCAGGACATACAGGGAAGGCATGGGAGCATCCATAGATGTTTGGCAGCATGAACTTGCAAGAAGAAAAGCAAATAAAGTATACACAAGTGCACTATCCTTACAGCAGGAAAACGGAGGAAGAGATTGCCAGAGACTCTTTGGTACCTGTTTTTCATGAAGGAGTAATGTTTTAACTTTTCTAACATCTAATATGTATTCTCTATTTTTCTCACATACACACATGTATAAACTGTTGTCAGAAAGAACTTCCATCTAGTCTAGCATATAATGCTATTCCCTCCTATTCTAGTATTCCTATGAATAACTGCTCTTGAGGCACTCAGGCCATTCAAAGATAAGTAATTAAAAGGAAATGAGCATGGTCCATGAAAAATGCTGCAACAAGAAGAAAATAAACCAGAAAACAAGTGACAACCCATAATGATATGCGGGCCTACGGTGGTGGGGAGTTTATGAAATAGTTAAACTTTTAAAATGAAAAACAGGACTCAGTGGTTAAGACATATGCTGTTCTTAACCAATGTTGCAATGAAAGTATTTAAATGATTCCAGAAGTTTTCAACACAGAAATCTTTGTAAATTGAAAGAATACACAAAGACCAAAGAAAAATGAATATATACCCATCACTATTGTTATATAGTCTAGATCAACAACGTAGGAAATATGTATGCTTCCACTGTGCATCCTATAGAAACAGATCAGATTCCCTGTAGGTGATGCTATGTAATTGAATGTTAATCGAGGATATTTAGCATTATGGGGCAGTGATAAATTCTGTAACTTATCAGGGGAAGTAAAGTGTGGCCTCACAGCCAAACTCTACTGACATCTTTTTTTCAACAATGCAAACACTGAAAGTAAGTAATTCCTTTCTGTTCTATTTTATAAGCTGCAGAGAGGCTGATTGTGCTGAGAGTATATAGGGTCATTGTGGAACACTGTACCAATAAGAGTAAAAATAACAGTTATGGTGCAGAATAAAATAGCAAAGCAGAAATAAATAGGAAAAGGAAAGAAGACAGATGTAGCATATTTTGCCAGTTTCTCAACATAACCTGAAAACACAAGACAGAAACCTTACATTATTCAGTAAAAGAGGTGTTAGTATTCTTGAAGAAATACAGCTAAACTTTATAGAACATTTAAAAAATAGTTGATCCAAATCATGTATTGGAGAGGAGGTAGGAAGTATATACATACTATTTTCTTACTTTAAAGAAATAATCAGGAGACACCAAGGATGAAAGACCAAAATGTTTACCAAGGTGTTCTTTATACTTGCAATTACCAAAGTTGTACATGAGTATTCTATCTGAAACAAACACACACACAGACACACACTCACTTTACAAAGAAACAGATACTGTCCTCCTTGACTAAAAACTTTCTCACTTCTTTCCTGTGGAAGTAGTTATCACTTTTGGACTTTTTTTTTTTTTTTTTTTTTGGACTTTTGGACTTGTTGGACATACCTTCTGAGATCCAGAGGTTCCAGGTCACATCTGTTAGTCAGAAACATTGGAGAAGCCCCTCCCTGCATTCCTCTTGGTCAAAGTGTTTTGTAGAACTGCAGGTAGCTTTTTCTTAGCTTTCTTCTTTTCTAGTTTTGCTTTTGGTATTTACTTGTTTGTTTGTTTGTTAAAAGGTCTTGCTATGTAGCTAAAGCTGGTCTAGACCTCACTGTGTAGCCCAGGCTAGCCTTGTATTTGCTAACCCACTGCCTCAATATACCAAATGCTAGACTTATAACCATGTACTGCCATTCTTCCATAAATAACTTGTATGTGTGTGTGCAGTCAGTGATTATTAAAGTTAATTTTAATTTTCTATTTTCCCCCCAAATTTACATTTTTTTTCTTTTCAAAACTATTTCTTTTTTCACAGAAAACAGGATTATCTTCCTGTTTCGTGAAGAAGATGAAAACAGCTGGGTTACTGTTGAGAACATCTGAGAGAACTCCACAGACCAATGAGTAGAATTAATAAGAACGTAATCTTGGCCCTTTTAACACTGACAAGTTCTGCATTTCTGCTGTTTCAGCTGTACTACTACAAGCACTGTTTGTCACCAAAGGTAATTCTGTTTTTTCCTATTAGAGGTCATTGTGGCTTCGTGTTTTCCTAACATTTACATTGCAGTATAATCAGTTAATAATGTTGAACCTTTACAGAAACATTTCTCACAGGGGTTCTCAACTTTGTAGGATGTAGCAGACAGTTCAAAATTACAATGAAATGTATTTGTAATTATACAATTAAATCAAAAGTAATGTTTCAATAATATTTAATCTATTCACATTTTCTGACAAATAAAAATTATTTTTCTATAAATTAGTATCAGATAAATAAAGTCACTGATAGGTAATTTTGATAGCACATCAGAGTCTACCACATCATATCTTACGTGGTAGACAACTTTATTCAGAGCATCCGACAATTTATAGTCTGAGGGTTGAGAAGAAACACCTAAGTAAAGTGTACAATCCCAAGGTCTTTACATGGTCTTTACATACATGGCAAAACCATGTTTCTTCATAGAAGCACATCAATAATAACAGCTGAAGTAAACTCACTCCTAATCTGCTACACCTGGGAGGAGCATGAAAACACATTTCAAGAATAATTCTGTGTTTTGACGAAACCGAGGTCATGAGACTCTGTTTTCTTGGAGTTGTCTCAGAAGCACTCAGAATTCCCCTCACACGACTCCATTCTTGGACTGTGTTCCAACATACATACATTTAACTATACAGTTATCTTTACACTTTAAAACGGTAGAATTTATGATATATGATCTTAATTCCATGAAAGCTACTATAAAATAATCTGCAAGCTCACAAGAAATGTACTTACTCCAAACTCAACCAATTCAACTGCTTAAAAATTCAGGCTCCTAAGGTAGAGTTGTAGTGATAAACAAATGACTGTCTACAGTTTCCGTCCCTTGTCAGGATTGAAGATGTTTATTTTTCTTCTGTTTGTTTCTCTCACTTGTCCATTTGTATTAAACCGTTACTGTCTACAGCGCAGATCTTGTGAGAGACTGAGTCAGGCTCTGCCTTAATTACTCTTCCTCCTTCCTTTCTCCTCCAACTAACAATTTCTTACTAACATTTATGTAGCCGAGCACTAGGCCAGACATCATAATACAAAGACAGCTTGGCCTTGGCACCTGGCGTTGAGTGTGCAGGTTAACAAGAAGACAAGCCTTCTTTAGGAATGTTGAGCACATGGTGTTGTAGGATGAAGCGATTCTAATTGTCCGTCAGCTTCCTCTTGGTTATTTGGACTTCATAGGTAGAAAATCATTGAAAGCGCAAGGAGCTGTCAAACTTCTTTGAGCTTGAAACACTCTTCTTTTCTTAGAGCACCCAACATTCCTTCTCCTATTTAGTTTCAAACTGTTTAGAGGCGTATCATTACACACTGATAATATTGCTTTCTTCCTTCTGACTCTCTGAACCTGGACATTTAAAAAGTACTATTAACTTATAAGGAACCTAGAACATTTGAATAGTAGTGTACATTATGAAAGGTGTGGGTATTGGGACCATCTCTCTACTAGAAATAATGACTTTGCTTTGCAGTGTTGTTATGAGGGAGTATTTGGGAAGGAGACTTTTGTTTTTGCAAGTATCAAACAGAACCTGACACTTGAGATGTGTTCATTATAATCTTTAAACCTCAGTTTCCATCTAATCACTAATTCAGTATATGGAGATGCAGTTAGAAATATGGGACTAAATAGACAAACCCTAATTTCATAGAGATAGTGGAGAACCAGCTGGTTCATGCTGTAGTCTCAGGACTTGGGAGACTGAAGCAGGACAGAGAGAAGGATGGAGGCGGATGAGGAAGGAAGGGGACACAGACAGACATAGGAATGTGGGTGCAGATGGTATTCCTTGATGGGCATTCATTGGTTCAGAAATGCTGGCCATACCATTGAATAATTTCAGTAACTTACTGTACTGTGTCACTGTTTTATACCTTGGGTCATTGTATTATAAAATTGTATGAACTTTTGTTTCTGAATATGAAATAAGCATCTGGACATTGTGTGCTGGGCTGCAAATTTACCAAAATATTGTTTTGTTCTCTTCTAGAATGGAACTGGTTCATCAAAGTCCAAGGGAAACCGAATTGGATTTGATAGCACACAATGGGTATGTACTATAAACAAGACATCTCAGTTACAGTGTTTGTGGTATCTTCAGTAAGTTTCATTGATATACTCCTCAGGTATTAGTTGAATAATGGAAATGGCAATAATGACCTTAGACCCTATACCTAGTGCTTTACATGGAATATCTCATTTTGTCTTTATTGGAAGCTTAAAAAGGCAGCATGTATGTTGCTCTCAGTTTAGCTAGTCAGGGAGCTTAAGGATTTTTGGTTAGTAAACATCTGGATCCAGATTTTAACTTTCCATCTCTAGAATTCTTGTCCACTGAACTATAATGCTTTCCCAATATGAATTAGAATTGACCTACAAATATGAAGGCAAATTAATAGTCAGGAATAAAAATCTCAATGTTTTCTTTGTAAGATGAGTGGAAAAGACAATGTAACATATATCCATTAGATTTTTTTTGTTGTTTTGTAAAATTTCAAAAACTCCATTTTTTAAAAATACATTTTCTTACTGTATTTCTACCTAGTTAAAAATGAAAAACAATGCCAAGAGGACAGAGCCGAGATGAGGCTCAGTTGGTAGAGTGTTTGCACAGCATGCAGGAGGCCTTGGGGTCAATCTCCAGCACTGTGTTAACCAGATGCGGTAGGTAGCAAGGGGGACCAGGAGCTCAAGGTCATCCTCAGCTACAGACACTGTTCAAGGCCAGCCTGCCTTCCTGAGACCCTGTGTCAACAACAGTTTTAAATATTAAAAGATAGTGCTTGTTTACTAATTAAACCAAAATTATAGCCATGATACATGATAGCCTGTGTTGTGGAAATGAGCAGATAGTCCTTGTGAATGCTTTGCTTTTTTTTGTTGTTTTTGTTTATTTGTTTTGTTTTTTTGCTTCTTGGTTTTTTTTTGTTTTTGTTTTTGTTTTTTTAAATGCTGTTATTTTGAAGCAGTGTCTCACTGGTGTAGCCTTCATTGGCCTGGAACTTTCTGTGCATACCTGGCTTGCCTCAAACTTTGTCGTAGTCTCCGATCTCTACCTCTGAGAGTGCTGAAGTTACAGGCATTCATCACCATATCTGACCATTTTTGGCTTCCTACTTTTGCATAAGGTTATTTGCATTGTGTTGTAGCATATTTCACTTTGAACTATAGAGACTTGTTATCTTCCTTAGTAGACTGTGCACTTCTTGGGGATAGAACCATGTGTGTTGTTATTTACTTATACCTAGTGAATGCATGATATACATGGTAGATACTCTGTAAGTTCTTAGACAATTAATTTAAAAAAATTTAACAAAGTAAGTTGTGATGAGGTAGGCCTAGTGGCCCAGGCCTTTAAATCTCACCTACTAGGGAATATTAGGCAGGAAGAATGCAAGGTCAAGCCCTGCCTGGTCTTCACAGTGAGTCTAAGGCCTGCCTGGGTGGCCTAATGAGATCTTCTCTCAAAATGAAAACTACAGAAGGGACTGGGGAGAGAGCTCAGTGACAGAGCACTTACATCACATGTGTGAGGTCCTGGATTTAGTTCCCAGTACTAGGAAAACAATTCTATTGACTTGGTTGTTTCAAAGAGATCCCTTTCTTCTCAAACAGCGTGCAGTTCAGAAATTTATTATGCTGACATCCAGCCAAAATGTGCCAGTGTTCCTTATTGACCCTTGGATTCTGGACTTGATTAATAAAAACTTGGAACAAGTGAAAAATACTTCTCAAAGCTCCGCTTCAGACTGCAGGTTTTTCTGTGTTCCAAGAGACTTTACAGCATTTGCCCTGCAATATCACCTATGGAAGAGAGAGGTGAGTCTGCTGCTTTAGATAAAGGAGATGGCTACACCGTTTAAATGCAAAACATCTAAGGTTCTCTGTGTAAGTTGTATTGGGAATATTTTCAGCTATAAATAACTGAATACAAAGCCTAGATCAAATAAGGCATTTATTCTTTCTAATAAGAGGCTATAATAATGGTGGCTGTTGATATTAGTTTTCCTTCCCACTGATACCAGGACTGAAGTTCTTGGTCCATTTCCATCATCATTCCAGCATAGCTCTCTTTTCTTTTTATCTTTTTTTTTTTTTTTTTTTTTTTTTTTTTTTTTTTGGTTTTTTCAAAACAGGGTTTCTCTGTGTAGCTTTGTGCCTTTCCTGGAACTCATTCTGTAGCCCAGGCTGGACTTGAACTCACAGAGATGCACCTGCCTATGCTTCCCGAGTCCTGGAATTAAAGGCGTGCACACCACCGCCTGGCCAGCATAGCTCTCTTAGTGCCATAGGAACATCACATCCTTGCTCCTGGTGGGAGAATGAGAGGAAAGAACAGCCATCCATCCTATCAAGGAAAAATTTTCTCAGAAGCTTCTAGTAAATTGTTGTTCCCATATCACTGTCTTGGCTATAGTCATGATCTTGAAGAGATCAACATGAGTGTTCAGCATCTCTGTTAGTGTAGGCAAGCATGAAGGAGTCTTGTGCTGAATTTCCACTCTGTGTTACATACGGTATATCTCCACATATGATTTTGTCTATAGCACCATTCTTCCATTTTGTATGTTCACAGCGTTAGTTTGCTACTCATATGGAGCATTTTTTAGATGTGTCCACAAACTTGGACTTAAATTTCTTAACCACTGAGCCATCTCTTCAGCTGTTATATTTCAATCTTGCTTTATGGTTTTAAGATGAGAGGCAGACTGGAATAAGGCAAGGTGGGTTCCAAACATGCCAAAATTTTGCTCACTTTATTTAGAATATGTCATGATTTTCATATAGTTCAGATGTCCAGCAAGGTCTATGTGTTGTAACCTTGATCCCCAGTGCAGCAGTGTAGGGATATGGACCATTTAAATGGTAGAGTCTAGTGGGGATGAGATGAAGATAGAGTGTATCAGATTAAATGACCATCTCTAGTACTAGTCAGCCATCATGAGAGATGCAGAAATTCTAGAGGAGAACTGATTAATCATGTTGATACTGGTAGGTGGCAGTATATGGTACAGGTTCCTCAACTTCTTCAAGCTCATTGACTACAGCATCTTGTCCAGAGCATCTTGTCCCATAGTTGTGTCTAGGCAGTGATGCAGGGGAAAGACAAGTGATGTGTATGTAAGTCCATCATCTTTGTTGATTGCTTTTTTTTTTTCTTTTTATATATCTGAAAAGTTTCAACCTATGAAAAAGTGAGAATATGGTATTTTAAACTTAATTTTTATATTAAGGAAAATTTCCATTCATTTTACACACCAATCAAAGATCTCCCCTTCCCTTTTCCCACCCCCACCAAACCTCTCCCTGCCAACCCACCCCTCATTCCTCCCCACAAGAGGGCAAAGCCTCCCATGGGGAGGCACATCCAGTAGAGGCAAGTACAAGCCCCTTCCCCTGGCTGCATGAGGTGTCCCATCATAAGTAGTGGACTCCAAAAAGCCCCCTCATACACCAGGGATGGATTCTGATCCTACACCAGGGGGCCTTCCAAGCAGATCAGGCTATACAACTGTCTCACCATGGGGAGGGCCTAGTCCAGTCCCATCCAGGCTCCACAGCCATTGATACAACTTTCATGAGTTCCCACTAGTTTGGTTTGGTTGTCTCTGCAGGTTTCCTCATCATGATTTTGATGCACTTGCTCTTAGATCCTTCCTCTCTCTCCTACTGGACTCTCAGAGCTCTGCCTGGTGTTTGGCTGTGGGTCTCTGCATCTGCTTCCATCAATCACTAGAGTAAAGCTCTGTGATGACAATTAGGATATTCACTGATCTAGTCACTATGGTAGGCCAATTCAGTTCAGGCACCCTTTCCACTATTTCTAGTAGTCCAAGCTGGGGTCATCTTTGGGGATTCCTGGGAACTTCCCTAGCACCTGGTTCTCTCTATCCCCATGATGTCTCCCTCTATCATGGCATCTCTTTCATTGCTTTCCAACTATATCCCTGTTCCATGTTGACCATCCCGTTCCCTTATGTTCTCATCCCCTACTCCCTACCCTTCATTGCCATCCTCTCATCTCCAGTTTACTCATGGAGATCTCATGTATTTCCCCTTCCTAGGGCAATCCATGTGTCCCTCTTTGGGTCTTCCCTGTTAGCTAACTTCTCTGGAGTTGTGGGTTGTAGTCTGGTTATCCTTTGCTTTACATCTAGTATCCACTTATGAGTGAGTACATACCATTCTTGTCTTTCTGAGTCGGGGTTACCTCACTCAGGATGATATTTTCTGGTTCTATCCATTCGCTTGCAAATTTCATGATGTCATTGTTTTTCTCTGCTGAGTAGTACTCCATTGTGCAAATATGTACCACATTTTCTTTATCCATTCTTCGGTTCTGGGGCATGTAGGTTGTTTCTGGGTTCTGGCTATTACAATGGTAATGCTGCTATGAACATAGTTGAGCATGTGTCCTTGTGGTATGATAGAGCATTCCTTGGGTGTATGCCCAAGAGTGGTATAACTGGGTCTTGAGGAAGATTGAATCCCAATTTTTTGAGAAACAGCTATCCTGATTTCCACAGTGGAATTGCGGTCCCCTTGCTCAACATCCTCTCTAACATAAGCTGTCTTTAGTGTTTTTGATCTTAGCCATTCTGACAGGTGTAAGGTGGTATCTCAGAATTGTTTGATTTGCATTCCTTTGATGACTAAGGATTTTGAGCAACTGCTTAAATGTCTTTCAGCCATTTGAGATTCTTCCTTTGAGCATTCTCTGTTTAGCTCTGTGGCCCATTTTTTAATTGGATTGTTCGTTATTTTGATGTCCAGTTTCTTAAGGTCTTTATGTATTTTGGAGATCAGCACTCTATCAGATGTGGAGTTGGTGAAGATTTTCACATTCTGTAGGCTGTCATTTTGTCTTATTTACTGTGTCCTTTGCCTTACAGAAGCCTCTCAGTTTCAGGAGGTCCAATTTATTCAGTGTTTGAGCTACTGGTGTTATATTTAGAAAGTAGTCTCCTGTGCCAATGCGTTCAAGACTACTTCCTACTTTCTCTTCTATCAGGTTCAGTGTAACTGGTTTTATATTGACGTCTTTGATCCACTTGGACTTGAGTTTTAAGCATGGCGATATCTATTTGCAATCTACTACATGTTGACATCTAGTTATGCCAGCAACATTTGTTGAAGATGCTTTCTTTTTTCCATTGTACAGTTTCAGCTTCTTTGTCAAAAATCAGATGTTCATAGGCATGTGAATTAATGTCTGGGTCTTCAATTCGATTCCATTGGTCCACATGTTGGTTTTTGTGCCAATACCAACCTGTTTTTATTACTCTAGCTCTATAATAGAGCTTGAGGTCAGGAATGGTGATGCCTTCAGAGTTGGCTTTATTGTACAGAATTCTTATAGATATGCTGGGTTTTTTGTTTTTCCATATTAAGTTGAGTGTTGTTCTTTCAAGGTCTTTGAAGAACTGTGTTCAGATATTTAATGGGGATTGCATTGAATCTGTAGCTTTCTTTTGGTAAGATTGCCATTTTTACTATGTTAATCCTACCTATCCATCAGCGTGGGAGATCTTTCCATTTTCTGATATCTTCTTCAATTTCTTTCTTCAGAGACTTAAAGTTCTTGTCATATGGGTCTTTCAATCACTTAGTTAGATTTCTTTCTTGGCCCGTTTATCATTTGTATATAGGAGGGCTACTGATATTTTTGAGTGAATCTTGTATCCCTCCACATTACTGAAGGTATTTATCAGCTGTATGAGTTCCCTGGTAGAATTTTTGGGGTCATTTATGTATACTATCATATCATCTGCAAATAGTGAAAGTTTGACTTTTTCCTTTCCAATTTGTATCCACTTGATCTTCTTTTGATGTCTTATTGCTCTAGCTAGAACTTCAAGTACTATATTGAATAAATATGGGGAGAGCGGAAAACCTTGTCTTGTTCCTGATTTTAGTGGAATCGCTTAGAGTTTCTCTCTATTTACTTTGTTTGATGTTGGTTGTCAGCTTGCTGTAAATTGCCTTTATTATGTTTAGATATGTTCCTTATATTCCTGATCTCTCTAATACCTTTATAATGAAGGGGTGTTGGATTTTGTCAAAGGCCTTTTCAGCATCTAATGAGATGATCATGTGGGTTTTTTTTCTTTGAGTTTCTTCTATATTGTATATTACATTAACAGTTTTTTGTATGTTAAACCATCCTTGCATCCCTGGGATGAAGGCTATTTTATCATGGTGGATAATTTTTTGATGTGTTCTTGGAGTCGGTTTGCCAATATTTTATTGAGTAATTTTTTGGCAATGTTCATGAGGAAGATTTGTCTGCAATTCTCTTTCTTTGTTGCCTCTTTGTGTGGTTTGGGAATCAGAGTAACTGTAGCCTCATACAAGGAATTTGGTAGTATTCCCTCTGTTTCCGTTGTGTGGAACAATTTGAAGAGTATTGATATTAGCTCTTCTTTGAAAATCTGACAGAATTCTGTGTTGAAACCATCTAGTCCTGGACTTTTTCTTATTAGGAGACCTTTAATGACTTTTTTCATTTCCTTAGGGGTTGTTGGTCTATTTAAATTATTTGTGTGGTCTTGATTTAACTTTGGTATGTGGTACCTATCCAGAAAATTGTTCATTTCTTTGAGATTTTCCAGTTTTGTGAAGTGCAGGTTTTTGAAGTATGACCTGATGATTCTCTGGATTTCCTCGTTGTCTCTTGTTATGTCTCCCTTTTCATTTCTGATTTTGTTAATTTGGATGCTCTCTCCCTGCCTTTTGGTTAGTTTGGATAAGGGCTTGTCTATCTTGTTGGTTTTCTCAAAACCAATTCTTTGTGTCATTGAGTCTTTGTATTGTTCTTTTTGTTTCTATTTTATTGATTTTAGCTCTCAATTTGATTAATTCCTAGCATCTATTCTTCCTGGGTGTGTTTGCTTCTTTTTGTTCTAGAGCTGTTAGGTGTGCTGTTAAGTCACTAGTGTGAGAGTTCTCCAAGATCTTTATGTGGGCATTTAGTGCTATGAATTTTCCTCTTAGCACTGCTTTTATAGTGTCCCATAAATTTGGGTATGTAGTAAATTCATTTTCATTGAATTCTAGGAAGTCTTTAATTTCTTTCTTTATTTCTTCCTTGACCCCTTGGTGATTTAGTTGAGCATTATTCGATTTCCATGAGATTGTAGGCTTTTCTGTAATTTTTGTTGTTTTGAAATCTAACTTTGTGGTCCAATTTTTTGGTATCTGTTGAGATTTGCTTTGTGACCGAGTATGTGGTCAATTTTAGAGAGGGTTCCATGGGGTGCTGAGAAGAAGGTATATTCTTTTTTGTTAGGATGAAATGTTCTGTAGATATCTATTAAGTCCATTTGAGTCATAACTTCTGTTATGTTCCTTATCTCTCTGTTAAGTTTCAGTCTGGCAGATCTGTCCAGTCATGGTGAGAGTGGGGTGTTGAAGTCACCCACTATTAGTTTGTGGGGTTTGATGTGTGATTTAAGCTTTAGTAATGTTTCTTTTACATATGTGGGTGCCCTTGTATTTGGAGCATAAATGTTGAGAACTGATGCTTCATCTTGGTGGATCTTTTCTGTGATGAGTATGTAATGTTCTTCCAGATCTCTTTTGATTGATTTTAGTTTGAAGTCTATTTTGTTAGATATTAGGATAGCTATACCAGCTTGCTTCTTAAGTCCATTTGATTAGAAAGTCTTCTCCCAGCCTTTTACTCTGAGGTAGTGTCTGTCTTTGAAGATGGAGATGTGTTTCTTGTATGTAGCGGAAGGATGGATCCTGATTTTGTATCTATTCTGTTAGCCTTTGTCTTTTTATAGGGGAATTGAGTCCATTGATATTAAGGGATATTAATGACCAGTAATTTTTAATTCCTGTCATCTTTTGGTGGTAGTGTGTGAATATTTCCCTTCTTTGAGATTTACTGCTGTGGGGTTATCTATTGCCTTAGTTTTCATGGGTGTATCTGATTTCCTTAGGTTAGAATTTTCCTTCTAGTGCTTTTTGTAGGGCTGGATTTGTGGATAGGCATTGTTTAAATCTGCTTTTGTCTTAAAATGTCTTGTTTACTCTGTCTGTGGTGATTGAAAGTTTTTCTGGGTATAGTAGTCTAAGCTGGCAGCTGTGGTCTCTTAGTATCTCCATTACAACCATCCAGGACCTTCTGGCTTTCAAAGTCTCCATTGAAAAGTTGGGTGTTATTCTGATGGGTCTGCCTTTTTAAGTCACTTGGCCTTTTTCCTTTGCTGCCCTTAATATTCTTTCTTTATTCTGTATGTTTAGTTGTTTAATTATTATGTGGCGAGGGGACTTTTTGGGAGGTCTAGTGGGAAATTTTTCTTCCATGATTTAGTTGAATATATTTTCTGTACCTTTGAGTTGGTATTCTTCTTCCTCTATCCCTATTATTCTTAGGTTTGGTCTTTTCATGGTGTCCCAGATCTCCTATACATTTTGTGTTATAACATTTTTGGCTTTGGTGTTTTCTTTGACTGACAAATCTATTTCCTCTATTTTATCCTCTACACCAGAGATTCTGTCTTCCATCTCTTGTATTCTATTGGTTATGCTTGCATCTTTGTTTCCTGTTTGTTTACTCAGATTTTTTTTTATTTCCTGCATGCCCTCTGTTTGTGTCTTCTTCATTGTTTCTATTTCACTTTTTAGGTATTGAACTGTTTCCCCCACATGTTTGATTGCTTTTTCATTATTTTGCTTGCTTTCTTTAAGGGATTTATTAGTTTCTTCCAATTTTTTGTTTTTCTTGTCCTCAATTTCTTTAAGCAAATATTTTTTTTATAGCCTCTTTAAAGGCTCTAGATCTTCAGGAAGATATTTTTAAGGTCGCTTTCTTCTGCTTCTTTTACATTGTGATATTCAGGTCTTGCTGTTGTAGAAGGGCTAAGTTCTGGTGAAGCCATATTGCTCTTTATGTTGTTGTATGTTTTGCAATGGCTTCTACCCATCTCTTCCTCCAATAGGTGCAAAAGGTGCCTGTGTCTGAGCAAGCTTCTATTGATCCAATCTGTGCTTGCTGTCTCTGTGTCTTGGGGGGCCCCTCTGGGTCCAATCCTAGCTCTTTTTCTAATTAGAGCTGGCAGATTCTGCATCTCAGGAAACAACTAGTGTTGCAGGGAGATGGGTATTGGTGTAGGGCATGAGTCTGGTTTTTGGTGGGGGAGCCTGCCTACTGGCTAGCAACTGGGGTAGAGGTGAATGGAGGTTCCTGAGGACTGGTTGTGTCCCAGGGCCTAGGGTCTAGAGGCAGGACTCTCTGGGTTAGAGAAGAGGCACTCACTTCTTGGTCCAATGTGAGCTGGTGAATTCCGTGTCTCAGGAAGCCACTGGGGTGACAGGGGGATGAGTATTTGAGTAGTGAATGAATCTTGTAGATTTCCGATAGGAGTTTTGGTGGGGGAGCCTGTCCGCAGGAGTTTTCCCTGCTGGCTGGCATTTGGGGAAGAGATAAGTGAGTGTTCCCAGAGATTGGTTGTGTTCCGGGGCCTGGGTCCTAGAGTTAATTTTTATTTTTAAGCACAACAATGCTGGTATTAAGTTTAAAGGTCAGATTAATGCAAAGCTCAGTAAACAGGGATGGTGTCTACCTCTCCGCTTACCACTTCCTCTGAGTCCTAGATCCAGCAACTTGCATTTCTTTGCTTTGTTTATCTTCTCATTCATAAATGCTTACGTTCTGTTACTAGCATCTCTTTGAGATGAGGAATTCAGAGAGTTTATCTCACATTCTCATATGGGCACATGTGCCCTCCTATCATCACCCATTTTATACTTACATGAGAAGTCAGTCCACCTCCTTATTGGTAAACATTCACATGAAAGCTCACTAGTTTGCTCTTGTCATATTTCTTTTATCATAATTCTCCATTCCCCACCCCCATATACTTGTAAATAATGCATCTGTGAACTCTGACATTGAAACATAATGCTTGGTCAGATCTAATACACACAGTTTTCCTACTCTTTGTCTGTTTGTTCCTTTGTTGATTTGTGGGTTTTCAGTTTGTGTTTTGTCTATTTCCTGTTCTAATTTAAAAGGATCATTTTATTTTATTTTTTATTTTTGTTCTGTGATTTTTGCTTCTCTTTTGTTCAATTATTCTGTTTTTTTTAAATGCTATTAATTAAATATTTTTGTCAAATTTTTTTCCTTTGCTTAAACTCCTTGCATTCTTTTAGTTATGGGAACAATTTTGCCTTTGTCACTAAAAATCATGAAGTTTTCATGTATTTTTTCCTAAAAAGTTTACTCCCGGAATCTTTGTATCTTTTTTTGGTATATTTCTTTTATTTGGCTTGTGTGTTTTTATGATACAAGTTTTCAGCAATATATGCTGATCTTTATTCATGTTTAATAACAGGAAACTGAGCTGGGTGGTGGTGGTGCATGCCTTTAATTAATCCCAGCACTCAAGAGGCATAGATGACAGATCTCTATGAGTTCTAGGCCAGCCTAATCTATACAGTTGGTTTCAGGTCAGCCAGGGCTACAGAGTGAAACCTGTCTCGAACAGACCCAGTGTTAAACAAAACAAAAGGACAAGAGACTGAAATAAATAAAATAAAATAGGATAATTAGGCCTCACTGACTGCTGGTGAGAAAGTGTCTGAGTATCTTCACTGGGGACATTCATAAATGTCAGTGTTGGTGGCTCATTTATGTTGAAATGTTGGACTTCCTTATAGAGAAAGCATAGAGTGCTTATAAACCATTTTTACAAAGAATATTTTATATCAGTATTTCTTCAAATGAAGTTTGTAGAAATTATAACCTTTACAAATATGTACTCCCCAATATCAACATAATGTCACACTTATAACTTACAGATCAATGATCTAATGAAGTAATGATGTTTCAGTGTGTAAAAGTTCTGAAATGGCTACATTGGAAGGTTATTAAGTGATTCATATGTCTATGTCTGTGTTTGCAGAGTGTGATTGCTGTAAATATAGACAGTTGTTGTGCATGACATTGTTGTTAGTAATGTGATTTCTCAAAGTAGCCAACAAGAGAAAATAAATTAGGCACTCTGGAGACTGTATTAGGAATATTTCAAGTCAGCCTGGGCTACATAACAAAACTCTTTCCCAATGATAATATAATGTAAAATTATGTCTTCCTTAATACAGGTATTTCATCTTGGGAGGTAAGGATTAAGGTCATTGTAAACAGGGTTTTCACTGTTCTCATCTGATAGCATATTTTTAATTATATATAAAACAGTGCAGATTTTTATATTTTAGATTATAAATAACCCAGATGTTGCTAAAATTACTTCTCTGAGAGAGACAAACAGTGGCTACATCTTCTCACCAGTTCCCAGTGACAAACTGAGGCATGATCCACCAAAGTTCTCCCTGGCAAACCAGTGAGTTTCTTGAGCTGAGAGGTTCACATGGTGTGGGTGCTGCTCTGCAACTGGCCTCACCTGGAAAGCCTTTTCCTAACAGTGATCTTTTCCATCATCACATACGTGGAGCCTCTTTCTCCTAGTTTCCCCTGACCTCTGTTCTCTAGCCCTTCCTGGATGCATCACCTGGTGCAGTTAAGGCAGAGTTGCATATAGTAAATGTTGGGGAGCTGCTGGATACCCAGGTGCAGGTCTTGAGACCCTCTGTAGCCCTCCATGAGGGGTGTGAGCAGTCAACCAGCCCAAATGGGAAGACCTTTTACAAGAGGGCACAGCTGTAATTCCCAAGATGGTGATTACTTAGCTCAGGACGGTCATTTACACACCAGTGTTCTGGCCTCAGCCTCTAAATACCAGTTTATTGTTATGGTAAGAAATATTCCTCCACATTTCCAAAGTATCTCTTGAGTGCAATACTCTTGCTATTTTGGAAGAAAAGAGTATGCACAGTTGGCAAGACTGACATGACCAGTGACCAGGGAAGAAGAAAGGGTCCTCTAGGGACTGGTGAGATGGCTCAGAGGTGAGCTTGCTTGTCACCAAGCCTCACAGTCTGGGTTTGGTCCTCAATATCTTTCTGAATTCTGTGGACAGTGGGACGAACTTTCTGAAAGCTATATGTTCTGGGACTATAGGTTAGATGTAAGTAGAACCTTCTTTGCTGGCCTCACATAGTTTCTGTGGGTAACAAAGGAAATATGAGTGTGCTTGCACTTGGTACACATTAAGTGGTTTTGTGTATTATTAGCTGTATTTTGAAAGTTGACTTAAAGTGTGTTTCCTTACCTATTATACTTATGCTACTTCTTTTATAGGTAAGTATAATATTCAAATGGAAATGTAAGAATACAAGTAAAAGTTCTTCAGAGATTACAAATTTCTAGTGAAATACAAGATTTTTTAAGAATCAGGAGTTCACTATTGCTGAGGCTGACCTCAAATTTACAGTCTTTCTGCAAGAACTGCAGTTCCTGGGCCACTGTACCGAGCAAAGACTCTTTTTTTTTTTTTTTAATGTTCTTAATTGGAATAGAGTTGCATCAGCCATTTTGAGGAGAACCTTTCCCAGCAGGCTTCCTGGTATTGTGTCTTTGACTGTCTCTTGAACCCTCTTCTGCAGTGCACCCTGAACCATAAATGCTGAGCTGTAGTGTAGACATTTCCATTGGACCAGCAGATACTTGTAGTAAAATTGAATCATCAAATCTACATGTAGGATAATCTTGAGAAATGAGATTTAAATTCTAATGATTTTCAAAACGTCCATTGTCTTCCAGTATATTGCAGTCTATTTGCTGATGTTTAAACTGTGGTGGCAGTTCTGTTATATCATTTTCAAGTGTTAGGAGATAAGAATTGTAAGTTTGCTTTTCTGTTCTTCCTACTAACATCTACTTCATAGAAACTAATGGGAGCACACTAAATGAGCATTCTTCTCCTAGGGAGAAATGTGTGGTCCTTCTCATGTCCTTAGACCTGTTCTCCATTGCCCGTGCCTTTGCTTTGCTACTTTCTTCTTTCAGCACTACCTTCTGCTTACTACTCTCATTTTTAAAATGTTCTGGCAGAAAAGCAAACCAAGACAAAAATATGGCTTCATTAATGGTGTAATGATTGCTTTAGTTTTGTTCCTAGTATATGGTTTGAAATATTCAGGCTTGAGCTTTGCCTTATTCTAGGATGGCTGGTTTCAGATAGCTGAGAATATGGGATTTCAGTGCTTAAAGATTGAAAGCAAAGATCCTCGGCTAGATGGAATCGACTCACTTTCTGGAACTGAAATCCCTCTGCACTATGTCTGTAAGCTGGCCACTCACACCATCCACGTGGTGTTCTTTCATGAGAGGAGCGGCAACTACCTCTGGCATGGTCACCTGCGACTCCAAGGACACATGGACAGAAAGTTTGTTCCTTTTCGAAAGTTACAGTTCGGTCGTTATCCTGGAGCTTTTGACAGGTAAGTCAGTCTGTAACAGTAAACAATAATAAATCAATAATGTTATGTGTTTATACTTATATGTAATCTGTATACTCCTACATTGAAGTATTATATCTCAGGGAAATCTGCTGCAATTCTGCAACAGCATGGATGGGTTCTACAATGCTGAGTGTCTAAGGCAGAAAAGAATAGTAGCATATAATATACCGTGTTCATGGATATATTTAAAATAGAATAAAGGTACAAAGAATAGTAAGGACAAGTTCCCCCCAAAGAAGATAGAATGTATCCCTAGGTGGGGAAGGATAGAGAGGGAGTTACTGAGTGGAGTACAGACACCTCCAGGGGAGCTGACAAGAGTCAGTGTCTATGACGAAGATGAAAACACAAATGCTTGTAACGCATTATTTTACATGACGCCTTTATGTTTACATGGACTTGAGTGAGTGTGTGTGTGTGTGTGTGTGTGTGTGTGTGTGTGTGTGTGTGTGTGTCTGTGTCTGTGTGTCTGTGTGTGTCTGTGTGTCTGTGTCTGTGTGTTTGATTTTGTTTTACCCGTGTCCTGAGGTGGTGACTCACACCTGTGAACCTAGCACTCAGGAAGCTGAAGCAGGAGAGTTGCAAGCCGCAGGTGAGGCTGGGCCAAGGAACTAGTTGCAGGCTAGCCTGGCTGTAATCATGAAACCCTGCCTCAGGAAACTAAGACAGATCATGGGAATAAAAACAATAATTTGTGTAGAAGTCTGTTCTTAACTGTCACACTAATAAACGCTGCTGACAAGAAACAGGTACTTGAGGAGACTTGTGAAACCGGACTGTGAATGTCAGCTTTCTGACCCAGAGTCGTACTTCGCTTTCTTCTTGGAAGTCATTAATAATGATGTTATAATCTGTCTGAAACTCTGGAACTTGATATGAATATAGCAGTGAATGTTTATCCTTTGCCTTAAAGTCTATCATTCTTATCAGAATTTTCATATCACTATCTTTTGAGATCACTTTCAGAGAAACACTGCTTGTTGTTAGCTTTAGAACTATAAGGGCATGTTTATTTTTGTTTTATTAGTTTTTAATATCACAAATTTGAGCAACAGCTGAACCAGAGAAGTCAGGAATATAAGTGACGAAAAGTGATTATTAGGTGTAAAAAACAGTTTCTTGTCAATGTTGCTTTCCTTATTTTTGTTGAAACCTTAGCCACTATTCATGTTTATGCACTTTTTCTTACTTTGTGTTTCAAACATTATTGTTGGGAGGGAAGTCATTTACTTCTTTAAGGTATTAAAAGTTTATATGAAAGTTTAGTTAATAATTTAATTTAGTTCAATATTTCCAACTAATAAATAACTTGTAAGTGTAATGTGTGCCAGTAGGTAAAGCCATCTGTGCATTTTATAGTTTTACATAGAGGAATAGAAAGTTCTCAAGAAATATTCATAGAGGGTGGGTTCCAGGTATCTTTACAGTCAGTGAGGCTTCCAAGCTACTGTAATTTGACTCAGTATTTCTTAGATGTAAGAACTATTTACTTCTCTAAAACTAAATTGATAACTGAAAATAATGTTGTTCAACTTTCATTTCTGCTTAAAATGCCAAAGTAGCTATAAAACTATTTTAGATTCACCAAGTCAGGCCTAGTGGCACAGGCCTATAATCCCTGCTCTTGGAAGTCTGAAGCAGGAGGATTGCAAATCAGTGCCAGATTTGTCAACTTAGGGAGAACTTGTCTCAAAAAAAAGAGGGGTGGGTGTAGCTCAGTGGTTGCATGCAGAAAACCCTAGGTTCAATCCATACCATTCCCTCCTCACTCCCAAATTAAGCTGCATTAGTGAAAATACTTAATACTGAAATTATGTACTGCTATTGGATGTCAGATTTCCAAAGTCCTAATAACGTTGCTGATTGATGCCTGAAGTATTTGAAGAAAATTCACTTGATGTTTAGCTCCTTGGCTAATGTTCACTATTTTAAAAGGCTGCCAGTGTTCTGGATTAAATCTTGATAGTAAATCTTAACTTTCATTTTCAGGCCAGAGTTACAGCAAGTTACTGTAGATGGACTAGATGTTCTTATTCCAAAAGACCCAGGACACTTTCTGGAAGAAGTACCACACTCCAGATTTATCGAGTGCAGGTATAAAGAAGCTCGGGCATTCCTTCAGGTTAGAGACAACCAAATAATGCACTTCTAAATTAAATTAATGATAATTAGGGCTCGTTTAGTTTTTAAGAGGAAGTGAAGATGGCATATGCAGAATAGGTTTAAATGTCTTGTTAAGTTGACCATCTTTCATCCTACTTACTTTCTTTTCATTTAAAGTTAAAAACTTCATTTTTTCCTAAGGGTTAGGGGTGTAGCGTAATGGGTTGAGTGCTTGTCTGAAATGCACAGGTCTTGGGTTTCATTTCCCCCACCACATAGATCAGCTGCGGTAGCAGTTGCATGAGCCCAGGGATGCTTTCTAATTGAGATTTTCTGCCTTAGCTGAGTGCTGGGGTTACAAATTTGCCATAATAACCAGCAGAATCTATGCTTTCCTGCTGGAGATAGGCTCTTGTTGGCCCAGGCTGCCTCTGCACTCACTGTGTACTGGAACATCACTGTCAACCCTCTGCCTCCATCTTTCAAGTGCTGGGATTTTACACACACACACACACACACACACACACACACACACACACACACATACACACACACAGAATTTTTTATACCCTGATTGGGAAAGGGGCATATATATATTGCTTTGTTTTATTAGATCCTATAGAATTAACCCTTGCTTCATTCCACAATTATGAGAGTTCATGATCTTTGTTTTTAAAGTGGTGGGTTTTTTTTTTTTTTTTTTTTTAAGAAGTCAAAGTTGACTTACAATATAGCCACTGAAGAAGGACCATGTGGATTTAGAAAGACTAAATGAAAACAGGGACTTTTTTGTCCCAACATTTGGCACTAAATATGAGTGTGAGTGTCTTTAGCAAATGCTATCCGGAGACCAGCTGAATTTTTAGTTTTTCCTCTGCGATTCGAGCTTTATAGTTTTCCGACCTTAGTAGTGGACCAATGATTTTGATGGGTATAAACGTCCAACTGTAACAATTTTATGAAACCAGAGATACACTTAAAACAGTTTGATTTGGGGATTTGGTTTCCTAATTCTTCTACTTGCCTTTTATTTTCTGGGATTCTCTGGTCCAAGTCCGGCCTGTAGGAAATCCTATGGGCTATTTTCTTCATTAATGATTGATATGGGAGGGTCCAGCCCACTGGCGGCAGTACCACACCTATGCAAATGATTTGGGGTTGACTTATAGCTGAGTAAGTAGTAGTACTTCATGGTCTCTGCTTCAGTTCTTTTTTGTTTGGGTGGTTTCTTTTGGTTTTTTGAGAGAGGGTTTTGTTTTATAGCCCTGGCTGGAACTCACTCTGTAAACCAAGCTTGCCTCGAACTCAGCAATCCACCAGCATCTGCCTCCCTAGTGCTGGATTAAAGGCATGTGCCGTAACTACCTAACTCTGCTTTAGTTCTTACTTTGAGTTCCTGACCAGATTTTCTCAGGGTTGGATTATGCCTGGGAGTTAGTTGTAAGATGAATTAAACCCTTCTCTCTCCCAAGTTGTTTTTTGATCATAGGGTTTATCACACAATATAAAGCAAATTAGGACAAATGGAATGAGAAACTAAGTATCAACTTTTTTATTGCTGCCCAGTATCCAATACTCAAATACAAGGGTCTCAGATACTGTATGCTGATACCCAAGACTTCGTTCGGCCTGACAGCCCAAGTGGTTCTTCTAACTCTTCCTAATCCTTTGAAATTATTATTGTAGGGCTGTCAAGTCTGCTGAGCTTGGTGGGTGAGAAGCTAGAAAGCAGCATGCATGGATAGGCCTCTTCTGTGGGCAAGCACTGCCTCCACCACTTTGTAATAAGAAGTAGAAGTGAGCCGGGCGGTGCTGGTGCACTCCAGAGGCAGAGACAGGCTGATCTCTTTGAGTTCAAGGCCAGCTTGGTCTAAAAGGGAGTTCCAGGACAGCCAGAGCTCTAATACAGAGAAACCTTGTTTGAAAAACCACAAAAAGAAGTAGAAGTGATGGAGTCCGGTGCTTCCTGCCCTAAGGGCATTGCCCAGCTCTGCCATAGAAGTTGCCACAGAGAACTGTGTCTCTTACTCTCCTAAATCTGTGAACTTAACAGCAGGCACCTATTTTATTCACGGTAGTCACTTGCTGCCATGCCATTTGTGATGCCGGATTTGTTTTATTTCTTTTTCCCTTCTGACATTGTATTGATATTACAGATGTGGAATAACTAAAAGACTTGGTCATGTTTTTTATCTTTTTCCTTGTACATGTTTCATTCTTCTTTTTTCCCCCCAAGGCAGGGTTTCTTTGTGTAACTTGGTGCCTTTCTTGGAACTCACTTGGTAGCCCAGGCTCGGCTCAAACTCACAGAGATCCACCTAGCCCTGCTTCCCGAGTACTGGGATTAAAGGTGTGCAGCACCACCGCCCTGCATTCTTTGTTTCTTATGTTAGTGCCCTGATAAGTATAAGACCAGCAGGGGTCCGCTTTCAAATTAAAGTTAACTTACACCCATTTGAACACTTGATGGTGCCAAACAGTCTGTTGTTGTTGTTGTTGTTCTTGTTTGGGGAGCTGTGGATTGAACCCTGGGCCTTGCGCTTGCTAGGCAAGCGCTCTACCACTGAACTAAATCTCCAATCCAAACACTCTTAAATGAAGTAAAGTACACAGGATGGTTATAGCAGTGAATTAATCCAATTTTAAAAAACAAACAAAACAAACAAACAAAAATCTAGTAAAGTTGCTCCTTAACTTTCTCATTTATTTTAATGATGATTTTAAAAGAGTATCAGACTGACATAACAGTTCCAAGTACAACACAAATAACATGCTTTTTCTGGCGCGTTGGAGAGTGAACTATAATCCAGTGTCCTGAAGCCTCAAATGACAGTGTTTTCTAAAAACCAGAATAATCTCTATATCTGAATAAAAGAGTCAGGATTTAACATACATTGCTTTTAATCTCTATCTAACTCTGTGTGGTATCACATGCCTGTAATTGCCACACTTGGGAGGCCAGGGCAGGAGGATAGCCCAAAGTTCAAAGCCTGTTAAGGCATATAGCAAGACTGGTTTTAAACATCACCAGGAAGCTCCCCCCTGTGCAGGTGACACTTAGGAAAGGTGTGTGCCCTAGAGCTCCTAGCAGCTTCCAGGAACGCCATCAGTCTCAGACCCCAGAAACTGTTGATGTGCTCATAAACTTAGGGTGAAGCCTTATGAAGCTTACAACTTTGGGGGATTTCCTGTGACTGCTTCCTGAATCCTGATACCTCTCCTCTCCACCTGATGGAAATGTTTAAGTTCAGAGGAAGGGCTACAGAACACTGTTGATGTTCACATCATTCACCCAGTTTTCGAGTCTTAAAGTCTTTTGTGACTATTTAAATTTTAACATTTCTCTTCAAATTTGTTATTAAAATAAGAAACTCAAGGTTTCTTGTTTTCATGAGTTGTAGACCCTTACTTTTATCATTGATTTTAATCTTAAGATTGTTGCATATTGGCTGTTAGAAGACTCTTGACCACAGCTTCTGTGTCTTCTGTCTTATCTCCATCTTTCTTCATTTTTATCAAAATATAGATATTCTAAGTTCATCTTCTGATTTTCCTGTTTCAGCCCTGGGTTCAGCTATTTCTCTGAGTTGTGGGTCCTTGTATAAGCCAAGATCTGGACAGTAGGGAGCATGCCCATTGCTGTTTAGGTTTTTCTGTACACAGGCTCTCTCACTTAACAGGGACATTATGCATATATTTGTTTATATTTCTTTCTAAATCTGTTAGTTGAAATTTATAAATTCAAATCATCATCTCCAGCCCAATTAAGTTGTAAGATCTAACTAAACAACATTGGATGACCTGTCAGGGGACTCATTACTGGAGAGATTGGATTGTCCCTCTCAGCAGCCATTAATTGTCTATAGCTCGCCCAGAACTCCCATCTGGACCAGAGGTGAGTGCCTGGGTTATAGTCAGAGAGGCAACTGCGCCTGGGTCCCACCACTGGACACAGGCCACCCCGGGAGGACCTGACCAACTTGGCCCCAGTTTCCTGCCAATCGGCGGGCCCTGCTGGAAGGCTCCCCTTTTCCAAGACTGCAGGCAGACTCTGCAGTCTCCACACCCTGCCCCCACACCCATTTGCCCGATACCCCAGCCACTTCCTGAGACTCAGAGACCAACCCCCAGCTCCGGTCCACCCCGGAACTCCCATCTGGACCAGAGGTGAGTGCCTGGGGTTATAACCAGATAGGCAACTGCCCCTGGGTCCCACCGCTGGACACAGGCCACTCCGGGAGGACCTGACCAACTTGGCCCCAGTTTCCTGCCAATTGGAGGGCCCCTCAGGAAGGCTCCCCTTTTCCAAGACTGCAGGAAGACACTGCAGTCTCCACACCCTGCCCCCACACCCATCTGCTGGAGACCCCAGCCACTTCCGGAGACTCAGAGACCAGCCCCAAGCTTCCATCCTGCCCTGGAACTCCCATCTGGACCAGAGACCAGAGGAACTCCCATCTGGACAAGAGGAGCTCCCATCTGGACAAAATAAGAAGACCCCAGGGACTTCCCAAGACTCAGAGTCCAGCCCCCCAGCTCCTATCCAGCCAGCACTCTCATCTGGACCAGAGCTCCCATCTGGCCCAGAGCTTCAATCTGGACCAGAAAGAGGCTCCCTAAATCTGTCAACTCTCTCTGGACCAAGTACACTGATAAGACCAAGAACGAACCCAAGAGGAGATGGGCAGACATCAAGGCAGAAGTACATACAACAAAATAAAGAGCAATACAGCATCACCAGAACCTAGCCCTTCTCCAACAGCTAGACCTGAACATCACGGAATGGAAGAAGAAGAAGAAAACAACCTTATAAGTAACATCATGAAGAGGCTAGAGCCTTATATAGAAGAAATCAAAAATAAAGAAGAGGAACAGACAAACAAAAAATGGGAAGAACACTATTAAAAAAAAAAAAAAAAAACTAGAGGAAAGGACAATTAAAGCAGAAGAAAACAATAAGTCCCTGAAAGAAAATCATGAAAAAGCAAGGGAGACAATCCAAGACCTGAAGAGGGAAATAGAAAAAATGAAGAAGACACTAGCAGAAGGAATGATGGAAATAGAAAATCTGAGTAAACAAACAGGAACTTCAGAGGCAAGTATAAACAACAAAATGCAAGAGATGAAAGAGAGGATCTCTGGTGTTGAAGATACGGAAGAAGAAATAGATTCATCAGTCAAAGAAAACACTAAAACCAAGAAAGTCATGACCCAAAATGTCCAAGAAATTTGGGACACCATAAAAGACCAAACCTACGAATAATAGGCATAGAGAAAGAAGAATACCAACTCAAAGGCACAGAAAATATATTTAACAAGATCATAGAAGAAAACTTTCCCAACTTAAAGAACGAAATGCCTATGAAGATATAAGAAGCCTATAGAACACCAAACAGACTAGACCCCCAAAAAAAGTTCCCTCGCCACATAATAATTAAACAACTAAACATACAGTATAAAGAGAGAATATTAAGGGCAGCAAAGGAAAAAGGCCAAGTGACTTATAAAGGCAAACCCATCAGAATAACACCCGATTTCTCGATGGAGACTTTGAAAGCCAGAAGGACCTGGACAGATATAATGCAAACACTAAGAGACCATGGATGCCAGCCTAGATTAATATACCCAGCAAAACTTTCAGTCATCATAGATGGAGTGAACAAGACCTTCCAAAACGAAACCAGATTTAAACAATACTTATCCACAAATCCAGCCCTCCAGAAAGCACTAGAAGGAAAATTCCAACCTAAGGAAGGCAGATACACCCATGAAAACACAGGCAATAGATAACACCACAGCAGTAAACACCAAAGAGAAGTACACACACACTACCACCAAAAAATAAAAATAACAACAGGAACGAACAATCACTGGTCATTAATATCCCTTAATATCAATGGACTTAATTCACCTATAAAAAGACACAGACTAACAATGGATATGAAAACAGGAACCATCTTTCTGCTGCATACAAAAAACACACTTCAAATTCAAAGACAGACACCTCCTAAGAATAAAACGCTGGGAAAAGACCTTCCAATCAAATGGTCTTAAGAAGCAAGCTGGTGTAGCCATCCTAATATCCAGCAAAATAGACTTCAAACTAAAATCAATCAAAAGAGATGATGAAGGACATTACATTCTCATCGCAGGAAAGATCCACCAAGATGAAGTCTCAATTCTGAACATTTATGCCCCACACACAAGGGCACCCACATATGTAAAAGAAACATTACTAAAGCTTAAATTACATATAAAACCGCACACATTAATAGTGGGAGACTTCAACACCCCATTTTCACCTCTGGACAGATTGGCCAAATTGAAACTTAACAGAGAAGTAATGGTCTTAACTGATGTTATGGCTCAAATGGACTTAATCGATATCTACAGAACATTTCACCCTAACGAAAAAGAATATACCTTCTTCTCAGCACCCTATGTAACCTTCTGTAAAATACACCACATACTTGGCCACAAAGCAAATCTCAACAGATACAAAACAATTGGAATAACCTCCTGTGTTCTATCAGACCACCATGATTTAAAGTTAGATTTCAACAACAGAAAAAACTACAGAAATCCTACAATCTCATGGAAACTGACTAATGCTCAACTGAATCACCAATGTGTTAAGGAAGAAATAAAGAAAGAAATTAAAGACTTCCTAGAGATCAATGAAAATGAATACACCACATACCCAAACTTATGTGATACTATGAAAGCAGTGCTAAGAGGGACATTCATAGCACTGAATGCCCACATAAAGAAGCTAGAGAAATCTCACGCTAGTGAATTGACAGCACACCTGAAAGCCCTTGAACAGGAAGAAGCAATGTCTCCCAGGAGGAACAGACGCCAAGAAATTATCAAATTGAGAGCTGAAATCAATAAAATAGAAATAAAGAGAACAATACAAAGGATTAATGAAACGAAGAGTTGGTTCTTTGAGAAGATCAACAAGATAGACAAGCCCTCATCCCAACTAACCAGAAGTCAGAGAGAGAGCATCCAAATTAACAAAATCACAAATGAAAAGGGGGACATACCAACAAGAGAGTAGAGAATTCTGGGAAGCAGAAGACTGGAGAGAGACACCACCAGCCGCTGCTGCCATGAGAAGCAACATGTAAAGACACTGGTAAGCCACAAGCCATGTGGCAAAGTATAGACTAACAGAAATGGGTTAATTTAAGATAGAAAAGGTAGATAACAAGCAGCCTGCCACGGCCATACAGTTTGTAAGCAATATAAGTCTCTGTGTGCTTTCTTGGTTGGGTCTGAGCGACTGTGGGACTGGCAGGTAACAGAGATTTGTCCTGACTGGGCCAGGCAGGAAAACTCCAACTACAAATGGCGCCCAACGTAGGGCAAGAATTTCCACCTAAAACCTGAGAAAAAAGATTCTAAAACAGAGCTAAAAAGAACTTCCTAATTGTCTGTCTCACGTTAGCGGCAGCCTCCCGGTTTGAGCTACTATGGCAGGTTCCTGGCGTGTGTGTCTGACCTGCACTGTGGCGGGAATGAGGAATCTATAAGCGACACTTTACTCTGCTGCATGGTGGATTTAGCCTTTGGTAGTTAAAAAAAAAAAAAAAAAAAGATTTCTGGGCTATGCGCTGCTTTAATAGAACTGCTTCTGATAGTTGATGTCTGGCCACTGGCCAATCAGAACTTTATTTACACAGAGCGATATCCACAGCACTTCCCCTTTTCTTTTTTTTAAAGGAAGGTTTTAACTTTTACATAGTACAATTACATATAACAAAACAATTATCAAGCAAGAATTACACTTATAATATTAAAGAAGATGTCCTATCTTATATTTGTGAGTCTAAGGTTTTATATCTAACTTATCTTTTATCATAATTGAGGAAATTATAAGTATCTAGTCTTCAACCACATCAAAGACCTCAGAAGGATATAATATTACCTGAGAACCGGGAGAAGGATGTAAGCATTTTTGAGGAGTCTTGCAAGAGTAGACAGAGACAGCTGGCAGCCTGGACAGTCACCTAATGTTCCTTTGTAAAGTTGGGGCATTTCTCTTCAGCCCACAGGGATAGAGTCTCTCGGTCACTTCTCTCAGTGTCCTGTAGAATGTCTGGCAGTTTCCTCTGTGAAGCAGGAACCTGAAGGACCATTTTGTCAAGCAAAGCTCAGTGGTCACCTTTCTATAGGTCCTGCATGTCCAGTTGATCGAGCAGTCCAGGCAAGAACAGTTTCTTGCCCAAATGGCTATTTTTGCCAAGGTGAAGATAAACTCCATATGAAGTGTCTTCAATGCCCATCTTCCTCTCTGAAGTAAATTTGTGCTGCCAGGAGCAGACATGTCTCACTGTCCAGAAAGTCTAAATTTTAAAAGTATTTTAAATGCCATATTCTGTAGGTCTTTGAAGTATTTGAAGATTAACTATCTAAAATATTTCTGTGTATACCTAGAAGACTTAACTAACATGGTTACGAGTATGATTATCATAGATGACTAATTATTAATCTATTTTTAATTATCCAGTTCAATTTTAAATGAGCTGTACAAACATAATACCTTAAACAAGAGTAGAAATATACACACAGTATAACAAAATTAACTTTAACTTTGTATCAATAGACTAAAATCTATACCAATGTAAAACATTTTAAATGAGTTGTTGCTCTTTAGAAGTAAGTTCATTAATCTACCCTTTCATCCTATCATATCTATATCATATCACCTTTTTATCTTTAGAAAGAGATTGCATTTATAATCAACCTGTTTTAAATAAAATAGTGGTTTTTCTCTGTCCCACACAGCATTCACCCCCCCCCCAAAAGCCCCACGTTGGGTGCCAATTGTAGATGTAACCAGCTTGTTAAATAAGAAACACAGAACCGATTACAGAGTTAAAAACCACGAGGTCAGAGCAAAAGCGGAAAACCTTACCCTTCACTGCTTCTGCGGTTCCTCCTCTCCGCAAGAGACCTACTTCTGTGCGTCCTGTCTATTTAAAGACTTTCTGTTCTGTTTTCTCATTGGTTGTAAACCCAGCCACATGACCTTCTTGTCACTGCCTGTTTGTACAGACCTCCAGGTCGTCTATGGTTGGTATTGAGATTAAAGGCGTGTGTCTGCCATGCTGGCTGTGTCCTTGAACACACAGATCTGCCTAGCTCTGCCTCCCATGTGCTGGGATTAAAGGCGTGCCCCACTACTGCTCGGCTTCTGCTCTGGCTTGCTCTGACCTCAAGGCAATTATATTGACATACAAATAAAATCACATTTCAATACAAATAAAATATCACTATATTATGAGGAAATCCAGAGAATCATCAGGTCATACTTCAAAAACCTCTATTCCACAAAACTGGAAAATCCAAAAGAAATGGATAATTTTCTGGATAGGTACCACATACCTATGTTAAATCAAGACCAGATAAACCATTTAAATAGTCCAATAACCGCTAAGGAAATAGAATCAGTCATTAAAAGTCTCCCAACCAAAAAAAGCCCAGGACCAGATGGTTTCACTGCAGAATTCAACCAGATCTTCAAAGAAGACTTAATACCAATACTCTTTAAACTGTTCCACACAATAGAAGCTGAAGGTATATTACCAAACTCCTTCTATGAGGCTACAATTACCCTGATTCCTAAACCAAACAAATATGCAACAAAGAAAGAGAACTACAGACCGATCTCCCTCATGAACATTGATGCAAAAATACTCAATAAAATTCTGGCAAACAGACTCCAAGAACACATCAAAACAATTATCCACCATGATCAAGTAGGCTTCATCCCAGGGATGCAAGGGTGGTTCAACATACGAAAGTCCGTCAATGTAATACACCATATAAGTAAACTCAAAGCAAAAAACCACATGATCATCTCACTAGACCAAGGAAAGGCATTTGACAAAATCCAACACCCCTTCATGATAAAGGTCTTGGAGTGATCAGGAATACAGGGAACATACCTAAACATAATAAAGGCAATCTACAGCAAGCCAACAGCCAACATCAAATTAAATGGATAGAAACTCAAAGCAATACCACTAAAATCAGGAACAAGGCAAGGCTGTCCCCTCTCCCCCTACTAATTCAATATAGTACTTGAAGTTCTAGCCAGAGCTATAAGACAACGTAAGGAGATTAAGGGGATACAAATTAGAAAGGAAGAAGTCAAGCTCTCCCTATTTGTAGATGACATGTTAGTATACATGAGTGACCCCAAAAATTCAACCAAGGAACTGATACGGCTAATAAAAACCTTCAGCAACATTGCACGATACAAGATCAACTAAAAAAATCAGTACCCCTCCTATATACAGTAGACAAAGAGGCTGAGAAGGAAGTCAGAGATACATCACCCTTTACAATAGCCACAAATGATATAAAATACCTTGGAGTTACTCTGACTAAGCATGTGAAGGACCTATATGACAAGAACTTTAAGTCCCTGAAAAAAGAAATTGAAGAAGATGTCAGAAAATGGAAAGATCTCCCATGCTCATGGATAGGCAGGAATAACATAGTAAAAAATGGCGATCTTACCAAAAGCAATCTACAGATTCAACGCAATCCCCATCAAATTACCAACACAATTCTTCACAGATCTGGAAAGAATAATACTCAGCTTCATATGGAAAAACAAAAAACCCAGGATAGCCAAAAGAATCCTGTACAATAAAACAACCTCTGGAGACATCACAATCCCTGACCTCAAGCTCTACTATAGAGCTACAGTAATAAAAATAGCTTGGTACTGGCATAAAAACCAGGGGAACACATGGCTGTTGTATAAAATTTAAAACACATAATAATAAAGAAAAAATTGTCTATAGCTCTACATCTAGGGTTGGAGCCTTATGGAATTTCCCACATCCACACTGTAATGTCAGCTGGTGCTGTCATTGTTCAGGTCTTGTGACCATGTTGTTAAGATTTGTAGGTACACATCCCTGTTATCTATAGGGGATACTCTCTCATAGTAGACATCCTGATCCTTTCACTTTAGAGTCTTTCTACCCCTTTTTCCATGTTTTCTGAGTCTTCGATATAAAGATTGTGTTGTATATGCATTAACTGAGTGCCATGCTCAGCTGTTTATTTCTGGTTTGACTCCTCCAAGCCCTGGTTCTGAAGTTTGTAGTGTCTATAGCAATAAGGTCTTACCTTCATGTTCTGGAATGCAAACAAGGACGATGGCTTATACTGTTTGGGGAACTTCTTATATTCCTCAGACCAGCATCTGGAAGGGAGGTTTCCCATAAGGTGAGTGTTCTTTAACAGAGAGGAAATTGTAGCTCTAAGATGCTTTTAACATTGATAGGTATTATTGGCTTAACACTTAGTCTTAATAATCCTAAGGTAATGGTTGAGCAGTTATAATGAGTATAAGCCTTTGAGTGACTATTTTTATAAGCATCTGCAGGACTTCGGCATTGGATGGGACCCGAGAAACCTTACAGCTACAATCATTTCTTCATTTAGCCACTCACCAATATTTGTTGCTAACCTACTGTGTACCAGGTGGCGTTCTAAAGCTGTTGATTCAGTGAGGGAGAAATGCAGTACCTGTTCTCATATGTTTACAGCACACTGGGGAAATGAAACAAAACCAACAGCTACAACTACATGTAAGAATGAAAAAGGTAGAGAACTAGCTCAATAGTAAAGAGCACCGGCTGCTCTTCCAGAGGACCTGGGTTTGATTCCCTCCACCCTCATGGCAGTTCACAACAGTTTATAACTCCATTCCCAAGAGATCTGATGTTCTCTTCTTTCCTCCACGGCCACTAGGCACGAACTTAGTGCACAGACATGCATGCAGGCAAAACTCATATACATAAAAGAGTAAAAACAAATCTAAAGACTTACAATTTCTGTGTAAGTGGCCACCATTGTAAGTTCATGGAGGAGCTGACTATTTTGCTTGGCTTTATGTATTAGCAAATGTTGAACAGAAACATTGGGGAAACACACTCATCTGTCTTTTTAGGGAAATGAGGATATTTCTCAGAGGCTGGAGCTGAAACATACTTTTGTTAGTCAGAGGCATACTGAAAAAGAAAGCAACATGTAAGGTCACATAGACTAGAAAGGCTGTGGTATATTGGACAGTTCCATTTTATTATTATAACAGGACATGTAAGAAGAGGCTAGTGATGAGGCCAGATAGTAGCCAAAGACCTGTGACCCTGGTCTGCTAGGCCAAGTAGTTTATATTTTGTTCCATAGTGAAGTATCACTGAAGAAATCATGCTGCTTTCTTCAGTTACAGAATAAACTGTACTAAATCAGAAACTAAAATGACTAAGTAAAAGATAACATTAGTACAAATTCTTATACTTTACAAAAGGGCTTTCATTTCAATCTGTAAAGTAGTTGTACAAAGCATAGTGATTATATTTAAGTTATAAATGAGGACATTAACTACAGTGAAATTTGTTTCTTCCATTCTGTTGTTCATTTTTCAGATGTAGAGATACTTTTCTAGACACTGGGGTATTTTATACAATACCCAAACAAACGGCCCCTCCTCATAGAGCTTACACTCCTGTAAAATGATCTGCCCATCCCAAAGGAGATGCACCTAGAGTCCAACACAGATGGTCTGATTCAAAATGTCTTTCTGCTTGATGACCCAATCTGTAAAGACAAGTAAATGACTGCATCTAAAACATCATTTAATCTATTTGGTTTAAATAATGCTCGTAGCTCTGTAATTAGCTCTCTTTTCTCCCAACTGCCCAGCCTGCTAACTTCTGATGTACAGAGGAAATGGATAACAGTTCAAGTCTCATCGCTGGGGAATCCTCATTATTTAAATTTCTTCCTCTTAACCTGGCTGCTCCTAGAATCTATTTGAATTATTTTAATGTGTGACTAAGAAGCAACTATAAACTTTGATTTCTGTGCTTGTGGGGTATATGCATCTGTGCCTGTGTGTGGGTTTGTGGGCACACTTGTGTACTTGTGTCTGTGAGGCCACAGGTTGGAACTAGGTGTCTTCCTCTATTACATCTTGACTATATCCACTCCCAGGTCCCCTGTACTCCTGCACAATACACCCCCTTTCCATTTTCCTGTCTTCTTATTTTTATAAGCCAGAGAATCCAACTAGTGCTTTTTACATGGACATGGGTGTGGGGCCATCCACCAGAGCTCGGGCATGTTAGCAGCAGTCCACAACTTCTTCACCTTAGTTTTTGAGACAGTGTCTCTCATTTAACCTGGAACTGATGGACTGGCTAGTTGGGCTGGCCAAGGAACTGAAGGATCTGTTTGTCTCCATTCTCTCCCAACCCCACAGCACAGGTGTCACAGACCCACACCAGCATCCCAGCTTTTATATGGATGTTGAGAATCCAAAGCCACTGAGCCACCCAAGCCCCCTACATTTGGATGTTTTGCAGTAGAAAAAAAGATACCGTGTTAATTTCCAAGAATACTTCAGATATCATAGAAAAGTTGTTATAAGAAATAACTGTTCATTAAACTTGCAGCAGTACCTTGAAGATAACACTGTGGATGCTCTGGCCTTTCGGAAGAGGGCAAAGGAATTACTGCAACTAGCAGCCAAAACATTACAGGAACTGGGAGTCCCCTTCTGGCTGAGCAGTGGAACTTGTCTAGGTAAAAATACTTTCCTTTTTTCTCCATCTCTTCCTTTTGGCTTTAGGAGTGAATGTTTGAAGTAACCAGGTATCATTAATATTGGAAGTGTAGTCTTCATAAGCAGAATAAACATTAATGTATAAAGCAAAGATGTATTGACTCCTTTAAAGAAAGTAATTAATGAAATATAAAATAGAATCTTTTTAAAGACTTGTTTATTTATGTATTTCATATATATAAGTGCCCTATTTGCATATATACTTGTATGCCAGAATAAGGTATCAGATCCCATGATGGTTATGAGCCACCATGTGGGTGCTTGGAATTGAATTCAGGTCTTCTGGAAGAGCAGCCAGTGTTCTTAACTCTGGTGATATATTGTGTGCTCTAATAAAATTTATCTGGTGTCAGAGATTAGAACTGCCACTGGATTAGTCATAGAGACCAGACAGTGGTGGTACACACCTTTAATCCTAGCATACCTGAGGCAGAGATCCATTCAGATCTCTGTCAGTTCAAGGCCACACTAGGAACAGAGCCTGGTGTGCTGGCACACACCTTTAATCCCAGGACTTGAGATCTCATGTGTTGTTTGGTAAAGACACGCCTTTAATCGCAGGAAGTGATGGTAGGAAGCAGAATGGTATATAAGGCGTAAGGACCAGGAACTAGAGCTCCCCCCCCACCCCACCCCCGCGCATAAATAGTAAACTATTTTATTTATTTATGGGTCATTTTATTTTTGACCCCATATGTTAGGAAGGGACGCTGTTGAAGTACCAATCATTGAAAAAGCAACAACCAACAAACCAGTATTTAATTTCATATTTAAAACCAAGAATTAAAAATCAAATGGAAGCAATGTCTAAAGTAACTAAGATAATTCATAACAAACAGCACAAACTCAAGCTGTACTTATTGGAAATACAATAATTCATTGCAAGTAAACTACAATGTACCTGTAAGGATAGAGTAAGGGCACACATTAGCAAAGTTCTACTAGATTTCCAGATTCCCCTAAAAACTTTAAAGGACTTTAGAACACATTTTGTGTGTAAACACCAATCAGTTCTAATTTCTTCGCAGTCTTCCATACATGACCTTATTTGAAAGCAGTGCATTCACTAACACAGTGGTGGTGCACATCTTTATTCCCAGTACTTGGGAGGCAGGGGCAGGTGGATCTCTGTGAATTCGGGGCCAGCCTGGTCTACAAAGCAAGTTCCAGGAAAGGCACAAAGCAAGTTCCAGGAAAGGTGCAAAGCTGCACAGAGAAACCCTGTGTAGGAGGGGTGGGGGGAGGATAGAAGCTTTTAAGCTTCTTGGCTGTTAAGCAGTTGAACTGAGATCCTTTCCAATGAGGACTCAGAGGCTTCCAGTCTGAGGAAAGAGGATTGGCTGAAGAGTTGGCGAGGTGAGGTTGGCTATGGCTTGTTCTGTCTCTCTGATCTTCCAACTTTCTCTCCAATACCTGGTTCTCGGTTTGTTGTTGTTGTTGTTGTTTAATTTTTATTAATAAGACCTTTTAAGATTCATGTTACACTTAGCTACTGAGCCATCTTTCCAGCCCCGTAAAATAGAATCATAAGGCCAATTGTATTTACTAAATGTTTTAATAATGTGTACAAATTCACATCAGACATGTAGATTTATGTTTGATGTTTGGTTTTCAAGTATTCCTTAAATGGCATTTTGCTGTTTCTATCTCAAATTTTATTATTGCTTTAAATTGAAATATTGCAGGAAACATTTTTAGTGAGAGAAAGATTGACAGGTATGCTTCCAGGTCAATGAGAGCATCACTGTTCACCTGAGATGGGGAAAGATATTTTTTTTGTAGTTTCAAGCAGGCAGCTATTAGAATCTGGAAAAGGTTTCTGGATACACCACTCATTACAACAGCTTCTTGGACTTTAGTATTGTTTAAATCCTCAAGATTGTTGCATTTATCTGTTCCTTCTCAATTTTTACTGTAGTTGATTATGATTGTGGTTTTTTTTTTATTGTGACAGTAATTATAAGATAAGAGAGTTAAATTAAATGATACTATGTATTTAGTGATATTTAAGAACCCCTTTATTTTTAGGATTTGTAGTTTTTTTCTCAAATATTATTAAGGGCCAGCCTTAATAATCTTCTTCCCAGAGGCCCAGAAGAAAAGCAGGAATTGTTTTCGGGAAAAGAATCTAAGTACACAGAGCTCTTAGTCTGTACTTTATTCCTCTACGATAAAAATCTATCTACACAGCTTCAGTTCTGTTCTCATGCCTAGCTCCTCTCTTGCCTGATTTCTCTCTACATTGATCTGCTGTCCCGTCTAAGTTCTATCTTAATTCTCTCACCTTAGTTCTGCCCCATCTTGGTCTTTCTCATCTCATTCTTGTCCATCTCGTTCTTCACCATCTGGCTCTTCCTCATTTCCATCTCATTCTTCTAGTTCTCCCTCTAGTCAAAGGCCTCTTTAAGTTTCTGAGGTTTGCAGTTATTTACCCATGCAATCGTGCTCTAGCTAAATAAATAAAGCAAGGTCACCAGGCTTGAATTATTCTTACAGGGTCAAAAGGCAGACAAGAGTTTTCCTGAGGCAGTGACCATCAGGCTTTCTTTTACAACCAAAAAGGGGAGAGGTAGAGGAGGAGGACAAGTAAGAACTAAAATCAGTTAATATATCAGAAAAGGGAATTTATGTGCTCAAACAACATTCCTAGAGGTGGTTAGGTAAATGTTAGGAGTCTATAATGTTAGTATAAATACCACTAAGGCTGTATGAGAAAGGAGGGTCTCAGCTTAATTTGCCTTAATTCAGGAGATTGTTTGGCCTTGGATGCTTGACAAGTATTTCAGATAAAATATACTGTTATGAGTTCTTGGAAGCATACATAGCATATAAGAGAATAATTGCAGGAATCGGCATAGATAGATAGATAGATAGATAGATAGATAGATAGATAGATAGATAGATGTATTAGCTAAAATATCACCAAGACTTCTTAACCAAGGCTTGACCTTCAGTAAAGTCCTTGACCTTTTCAAGTAGTAGTTTTGTGGTGGTAGCTTAATTCCATTACATTTTTTTCGCCTTGCAGCAGTTTTTCATGTTTTGTGTATGTATGCATGCATTTTAAGCAGGGTCTTACTATGTAGTCCTGCTGGCCTAGAACTCTCTGTGTAGCCCAGGCTGGCCTTGATCTTATAGAGATCCACCTGTCTCAGCCTCCTAGTGTCCAGGTGAGTCCTGCAACACCCAGCAATCCCTTCATTTTTAATAGTTCATAATTGTTTTTTAGAATTCTTTTATAATTCCAAATCATATTTTGTAATAGCAATGCCTCCTGGGCTGACTATAGACACTTAGGTACTTTAAAAGCTATTGGAGTGGAAAGGTTAGAAGCTAGTAGGGAAGACTCAGGAATTACTAGTAATGTTTAGGTGTACGCTTTCTTAGACCATTGTTGAGACACATAAGCAAGATGTAGATAAACAAGAAACACTGAGAAATAGCATTGGGTGTGCACTGAATATCACACCTTAAAAGATCTTTATGTGACCTATCAGCTATGAACTGTGGGAGCTGTTAAGTGCTATAGATTATGGACTCAGGAAAGCATATTAAGAGAATTAAATATTCTTAACACATCTTTTGTTTGTTTGTTTGTTTTTCGAAACAGGGTTTCTCTGTGTAGCTTTGCGCCTTTCCTGGAATTCCCTTTGTAGCCCAGGCTGGCCACGAACTCACAGAGATCCGCCTAACTCTGCCTCCCAAGTGCTGGGATTAAAGGCATGCGCCACCACCGCCCAGCAGATGTGTTGTATCCCCCCCCCCCCCCCCTGTCAGAGCTGAGGACCAAACCCAGGGCCTTGCACTTGCTAGACAAGCACTCTGCCACTGAGCTAAATCCCCAACCCCTCTTAACACATCTTAAAGCAGTCTCAATCAATAAATTTAATTTTCAAAGACTCTGAGTAGCAGTTGTTTAAGTGAATGGCCCAATTAATATATTATTAAAGCTTATGATCTACTCAGAAATTATTATGTATCCTGAAAACTTTTTTTTTTTTTTTTTCACACAGGATCTCAGTGTGTAGTCCTGGCTGTTCTGAAACTTACTATGTAGACCAGCATAAGTTGGCCTAAAAGTGTCAGCCACCATGTCTGACTTCATTCAAACTTTTGAGGAAGCTGAGCACTCAGACCAGGAGAGAAGAAGGAGAGGGGAGGGGGAGGGAGAGAGAGAGGAAAGAAAAAGAAGGGGAAAAAGGAGGGAGATTGATTCTTCAAGGTAACTACTATAAACAACTGGTTTAGTTTGGATTTAACTTTTAAAAAATAATTTTAATAAAGCACCTGAACCATAATCTTATGAAATGATAGCCATTACTATAAAGTTTGTTCATGACAATAACTAATCTTCCAAATGTAATTTAAACATATTTTATACCCTCCCCCACTTTAGGATGGTATCGCCAGTGCAGTATTATTCCTTATAGCAAAGATGTCGACCTAGGAATTTTTATACAACACTACAAACCTGATATTATTTTGGCATTTCAGAATGCTGGACTTCCGCTCAAACACAAATTTGGGAAGGTTGGTGACAATGAACTTAATTTCATAAATAATGTGGCTCAGTTGTAAAGTTTACCTTAACTAACTTATACATAATTAAAGGTATGTCAACTATAGTTTTATCACCTATCACCTACCAGGATGAGCTGTGGAAGCTTATTATCCCTTAACATTTCTATACCAGTGAAGGAAAAGCTCAAAAATATGCCTTTTATTGATAATATGAAAGAAGGAACTTGGACTCTCCTAAGTGATTATGTTGCTAGTATGCTTTGCAATAGTATGGCACAAAATTAATATAAAGATAGAATTCTGCTACTCTGTTTGAAGTTAAAATTGTTTCTGAGTCATCTAATTAAATGCTCACTTAGGATTGGATGTCATAATAATCAGCAGCACAAATATCTCATCAATTATTAAGAGATAGAGATATTGAGCCATGTTCATCAAGTGCTTGAGTTTCTTGTTTGTCTCACATGTGCTAAGGTGAGCACCTTCTTCAGGTTAATGTGGGCAAGGGCTGTGGCTGATATGAACTCTGGACAGTTTGTTTGCTGTTCACAAAGCCCTTGACCCTTTTTGATAATGTTGCTCTTAATTTGTTCCCAGGGAATTTTTTTCATTCCTGAGAAATTATTTCTCCCCATCAGAAGTAATCATTCTAATTTATTTAAAAAAAAAAAAAAAATTAGTGTTTTCTAAGGCCAAAGCAGTAGCTTTAGTCACCAAGCAGATGCTTACCAAAGGCTGGTGTCTGGCTCTGCCTACAGATGGATACATTAGTGTTCATCTCTTTGAGAGTCACATAAATTCCTATATGAACTTTACTTTTAGGATAAGTTTCCTTCCCTTTCCTCCTTCAGTTTGAAGGGGGCTCTGGAATTGGTACTTCAATTTTCTCTGCAGAGTGACAGTTTTAACTTCCATGAGACATTTACTCATCAAGTGTCATCAGTTTAAGAATCATTATTGTATGTGCATTTAAGAAAGGCTAGTATAGTTCCCACTTTGACAGGGATTTAAGTTTTAAAAGCATGCATCTAGAATTAATGTTCGCTATATAAAACATTTTTCTTTATTTAAAATACGAAAATGTGTTTCTGTTGTTTCAGTCTGTGAAGGTTTTCATTTTCCCTCTAGGTGGAAGACAGCTTGGAACTATCCTTCCAGGGAAAAGATGACGTAAAGCTCGACATTTTTTTCTTTTATGAAGAGACTGACCATATGTGGAATGGAGGCACGCAGGCCAAAACAGGAAAAAAGTTTAAGTATGAATCAGAGAAGTACTTATTAAAAGGGGCTTTGGGAGTAATTTCAGAAAGGAGAAAGGAAAGTCCCCCAAGACTCCATCAGCAGCTACTATGCTCTCAGCTCACCCACAGACCAGTTTTCCTGGGAAGTTCTCATGAGAACTCATTGTGAGGATAGTGTGAGAGGAGGAAGCCTTGCCAAGGCTAGTCAACCAAAGGAGTCATGGTCAAAGCTCTGGAGTTACCATAGCAAACTTAGGATGCAGTTTTTCTTGGGTTCATCCACCCTTCTAGGATTCTTGAGTCTTCATCTGAAGATTGTAAAATAAATTTGAAAGTTACCACCTATCCATCCTTAACTGACTCTGACTCTAGAACGTATTTGTTAAATTTTTATTAATTATAAAATCTACTTTGCTTTATGACAACATACTCCACTGATTTCAATCTGACTATAAGATACATAGAAATAAAAATTCAAAGGAAGAGAAATGGGCCAGTGAGATGGCTTAGCAGGATAGACACTTGCTGCCAAGCCTAGCAACCTAAGCTGAATCATTGGGGACCTGCATGCTGAAAGGAGAGACCAACTCCCAGAAAGTGTCCTCTGATCTCACACATACAACATGCTGTGCTCACCTATACATGTACATCCACAAATCAATTAAAAGTAATTTAAAATTTAAATATACTTAGAAAGAGGTTAATCAATGAGTATATATGTATCTTGGATGGGGTTACTGTTGCTGTGATGGAACACCATGGCTTAAACACAAGTTGGGCAGGAAAAGGTTTCTTTGGCTTACACTTCTGCATTGTAGTCCATCGTAGAAGGACATCAGGACTGGAACTCAAAAAGGACAAGGACCTGGAGGCAGGAACTGATGCAGAGACCATGGGGGAGGGGGGTGCTGCTTACTGGCTTGCTGATCATGGCTTGACTTCTCAAGCTGCTTTTTTCCTTTATTCATTCATACTCTACATCCCAACTACAGTTTCTCCTCCCTCCCCTTCCCCCAGTCTCTCCCTGACCTCCTCTTTCCCCCAGGTCCATCCCCATTCCATCTCTCCTCAGAACAGTGCAGGCCTCCCAGGGACATCAACCAAACACGGCATAATATGCTACAATAAGACCAGGCACATACCATCACATAGAGCCTGGACAAGATGACCCACTAGGAGGAAAAGCATCTCATAAGTAGGCAAAAGAATCAGAGACAGTCCCTGCTCCCACTATTAGGGATCCCACAAGAACACCAAGCTACTCAGCCATGACATATGTGGATAGGACCTAGATCAGATCCCCACAGGCTCCCTGTTCTCAGCAAGCCCTCACGAGTCAATTGATACTGTAGGGTGTGTTCTCAGTGTCCCTGAGTCTTCTGGTTCCTCTGATCCTCCCTTCCCCTCCTCCACAGGACAACCCATGCTCCACCTAATGTCTGGCTGTGGCCCCTGCATCTGCTCCCCTCAGTTGCTGGATGAAGTCTCTCTGGTCTCTTTGATAAGGATTCTGCTAAGCTCTGGTCTCAGAACACTCTTCAGGCAGGACAAGAGTTCTATCATGATAGCCAGGATGTTCAGCCATCTGATATCAGAGCAGGTCAGCTCAGGTACTTACTCGACCATTGCCAGCAATCTATAGTGTAGGTATCTTAGTGGATTTCTGGGGACCTCTCTAGCACTCTGCTTTTTCCTATTCCCCTGGGATCTTTATTCATCATGGTAACTCCCTCTCCATTCTCCCACTCTGCTCCTGATCCAGCTGGGTCCTCTGGCTCCCCTAAGCTCTCTTTCCCCCCCACCCCCAGTTTGCTCGTGTAGATCTCATCCATTTCTCTGTGGTTGGGCGATCTCTGTGTCTTTCTTAGTGTAGCAGGTATCTTAACAGGTCTTATCAATAAGAACAAACCTGAGGCCAGTTATTGTGGTGAATGCTGGAAGATCAGAGACACAGAACAAGCCACGGCTATCTCACCTTGCTAGTTCCTCAGGTGATCCTGTTTCCTCAGGCTGGAAGCTTCTGAGTCCTCCTCCACATGAATCTCAGCTGAACTGTGTTGCTCCAAAAGCTGAATGCTTAGCCAACCAAATACTTAACTAACTACATGCTTTACTCCTCTAGTTCCTGGTCCTCACACTGTATATACCTTTCTCTTTCTGCCCCCACTCCCTGGGATTAATGGTTGGGTTTCTGGGATTAAAGGCGTGGGTCACCATGCTTAGCTGTTTCTAAAGTGGCCTTGAACTCAGAGATCCACCTGGCTCTGCCTCCCAAGTGCTAGAATTAAAGGTGTGTACCACCACTACCCAACTTCTGTTATGGCTTACTCTTCCCATTTTCTAGCCACCATTTTTGGCTTTGTTCTAGTGGCTGTCTGTTCTCTGACCCCTGATATGTTTATTTCAGGGAACACAATACCCACCACATCTTAGGGTCCTCTTTACTAGGTAGCCTCCCTGGAGTTGTGAGTTGCAGTCTGGTTATCCTTTGCTTTACATCTAGTATCCACTTATGAGTGAGTACATGTCATTATTGTATTTCTGAGTCTGGGTTACCTCACTCAGGATGATATTTTCTAGTTCCATCCATTTGCCTGCAAACTTCATGATATCATTGTTTTTCTCTGTTGAGTAGTACTCCATTCTGAATATATACCACATTTTATTTATCCATTCTTCAGTTGAAGGGCATCTAGGTTGTTTCCAGGTTCTGGCTATTACAAATAATGCTGCTATGAACATAGTTGAGCATGTGTCCTTGTGGTATGATTGAGCATTCCTTGGGTATATGCCCAAGAGTGCTATAGCTGGGTCTTGAGGGAGGTTGATTCCCAATTTTCTAAGGAAGCGCCATATTAATTTCCAAAGTGGCTGTACAAGTTTGCATTCCCACCAACAGTGGAGGAGTGTTCCCCTTGCTCCACATCCTCTCCAACATAAGCTGCCTTCAGTGTTTTTGATCTTAGCTATTCTGATGGTGAAAGATGGTATCCCAGAGTCATTGTAATTTGCATTTCCCTGATGACTAAGGATATTGAGCAATTCCTTAAATGTCTTTCAGCCATTTGAGCTTCTTCTGTTGAGAATTCTCTGTTTAGCTCTATAGCCCATTTTTTAATTAGGATGTTGGGTATTTTGATGTCTAATTCTTGAGTTCTTTATATGTTCTGGATATCAGCTCTCTGTCAGATGTGGGGTTGGTGAAGATATTTTCCCATTCTGTAGGCTGTCATTTTGTCTTGTTTACCATGTCCTTTGACCTACAAAAGCTTCTCAGGTTCATTTATTAATTATTTCTCTCAGTGTCTTTGCTACTGATGCTATATTTAGGAAGTGATCTCTGGTGCCAATGCATTCAAGACTACTTCCTATTTTTCTCTTCTATCAGGTTCAGAGTAACTGGATTTATGTTGAGGTCTTTGATCCACTTGGACTTAAGTTTTGTGACATGTACGGATCTATTTACTGTCTTCTACATGTTAACATCCAGTTATACCAGCACCATTTGTTGAAGAAGCTTTCTTTTTTTCCATTGTATAGCAGGCTTCATCTCAGGGATGCAAGGGTGGTTCAACATACGAAAGTCTGTCAATGTAATACACCATATAAACAAACTGAAAGGAAAAAACCACATGATCATCTCACTAGATACTGAAAAGGGCTTTGAAAAAAATCCAACACCCATTCATGATAAAGGACTTAGAGAGAACAGGAATACAAGGAACATGCCTAAACATAATAAAGGCAATTTACAGCAAGCCAACATCCAACATCCAAGTAAATGGAGAGAAACTCAAAGCAATTCTACTAAAATCAGGAACAAGACAAGGGTATCTGCTGTCCCCATACTTACTCAATAGAGTACTTGAAATTCTAGCCAGAGCAATTAGACAACATAAGGAGATCAAGGAGATACAAACTAGAAATGAAGAATTCAAGGTTTCACTATTTGCAGATGACATGATAGTATATATAAGTGACCCAAAAAATATGACTAAGAAACTCATACAGCTTATAAACATCTTCAGCAGTGTAGCAGGATACAATATTAACCCAAAAAAATCAGTAGCCCTCCTACATACAAATGATAAACGGACCAAGAAAGAAATCAGAGATACATTACCCTTTACAATAACCTCTGGAGGCATCACGATACTTGACTTCAAGCTCTACTGTAGAGCTACAGTAATAAAAACAGCTTGGTTCTGGCATAAAAACCAACATGTGTACCAAAGGAACTGAACTGAAGACTCTGACATTAATCCACATACTTATGAACATATGATTTTCAACAAAAAAGCCTTTCATAGTCTTAAGAGATGTTTAGATGCCATCTAATCAGTTTGGTATGAAGTTGCTACATCTGTGTTTTGAGAAGTTTTGTAAAAGTTTACTGTGTTTTGTAAAAGTTTCAGTCTTTTGTCTTAAATTCCTATCAAAGGTGAATTTTTCTTCTCATGGTGTGATCTGAAAACACAGGCCTCACAAGCAGCGTTCATTTCAGCTGCAACGTTTGTGGTAGAGACAACTTTGGTTCCCTCCCACTGCTCTTTCTAGTAGCAGTGTTGGCCAAGTGTGAAGTTGTTGGAGGAAAAGGAGAAATGAGCAGTGAGGGAACGGTCTGGACAAATGGTGTGCATCCCAGATTATCTATCCTGTTACTATGACCTTAGAGGCAGAGCAAAGAACAGGGGAAGGCTGTATGGAGCCATTTCTTTGGAAGACTCCCCAGCCATATGCCATTGTCAACACCATTCACTTTAAGGAAATACAGGATTGATCACACTGCCATCTCTAAAAGGGAGGATCTGAAACTTAAAACTAGTGTGAGGATTTTTTAAAATTTTATAGTAGAATTTTTTGGTTTTGTGTCTGCTATGAGTTCACAATTGCCGTGACTGTGTGGTCCTTAGCAAATGGCATTTCACAGACCTTCTCCCAACTTTCCAGTAAGAGCTCAGTTTTCTTTTCTGTATACTGTTGGTATCACCAAGCTCACTATCATATTCTTAATTCTCCCTTCATGAAAACTCTGTTGAGATAATACAGCTACTACTATCTCCCCAAGGGAATTGTTTTAACCATCAGCACAGAAACTGCACCTGAATCTGCTGCTGTTTCTGCTACTGACTGGTTCTGCAATCACTGTCCTGATGCTCAGACTGTGGTCCAGTGGGACTTCTGCATTCTGTTGGACCCACCTCTACCGCACTAAGTCTCTAGAGTTCTATTTTACAAATACAGACTCGGGAGTCAGATACTGGGGTGAAAACCTGCTAGCTCAGAGAGGCTGAGAAGCCACCAGCTGACCTTCCTACCCACCAAGAGAACTTCTCTTCTGCCATCTCTAGTCAAAAAGACCACTAGACTCAAAGTCCCTCCCTACTACTTCCTGTGTTTTTCTCTATTGGTTTTCCAGACTCCCTCTAACTCTCTATGGCTGCTTCCTGTCAACTAATTGCTGGTTTCATCTCTTGACCCAAGGTTTTATTTAATTAACACAAACTCAAGGTAAACAGTGTGATCAAATATCCCATAACAGGTGATCTTTTATTTATTTTGTAAGTAGTATTGGGTCCTTGTAATGTCTTTGCTCTTTGGATAGATCTTCAAGGAATTTTGACTCATCCTTTGTAGACCACACTCCAATCCAATGTAACTTTATGTGATTTATAACTTCATTTCATTTTTTAGTTATTACTTTATTTTTGGTCTGTACTAAGAATACTGGTACAAATGTATTTTAGTTTTTGCTCTCATTGTGATCATAATCTTGACCATAAAATAGATACAGCATATTCTGTAAGCAAAAAGCAAAATTACAGAACTGTGTACAATATACAGTTGAGTTTCTTGTCAAAACAAAATAAGGAAGCATGACTTAAAATAGCAGAGTTGATTAGGTAGCTTTGAGAGGAATCTGAAGAAAGTCTATTGATAGATTTATTTAATTGATTTTCTGATTATTCCAATTTATTTTAATTTAAAAGTTCCCAACTTAACTTTTGAGGCAGTTATTCTTCACCTCTAATTTACTGACAAACAAAATATAATAACTTATTTAACAAACAGAATATACAGTAGTTTACATTTAATAACAAAATGTTTAATGAGCAAAATATTCTTGCACATTTATGCACTTTAACTTTTGGAGTGCCTTTGGTTTCTGCCACTGTCTAGAATATGACAGTTCATATTCCAGGACAATAAAGAAGGATTCCTTGTTTCTAGTCAGTACAACTAGTGACTTCAGTGATACTATAGAAATAATATGTGTGAAGATGACTTCTAACCTTTAAATAGACTGCTGATGACTGGCATTGTGAAAATCCATTTCCATTATTTTTTTAAGCTACTGATTCCCTGTGAGCCTTAAACCACCTACTGTGCTTCAGTTAATTTCATTAAAAACAATAATGTTCTGGGTTTTGGGGGGGGTTGTTTTTTTTTTTTTTTTACAAAAGCAGATTTGTTTGCATCTACTTGTAACTGATGAAGTTATGTGGCAGTAGAACTAAACCTGACATGATTTTAAGTTGAAGCAAGCACTTAAACTTTTAGAAAATACTCTAAATTAAACTTTTATGAATAAATAACATTTGTCATAATGACATAAATGTGGAATAGTGATATACACTAATAGTGTGAAAAGGAGCCTAACTGTGATTAGTGCATGGACTTTGTTAATATGTACATTAACTAATATACATTAGTTAAAAAATAAAGCACAAAGAAATAGGATCATGTTATAATAGCATACAAAGAAATTTAATATCTATTAAGGAGTTATGTCCCATTTATTATGTAGTATCCCTGGAGCTATAAGCTCATGCTCTCTCAGTTTAATTAATGAATTAAATTTAATTCATGAGTATGGATGGAGAAATAAATTAACATGGTTATGGTATATGTTGCCAGATTGTTGTCTCAAAAAGTTATTAAATTTTTATTGATAGTTACCAGCAGTAATTGATACTGTTATGTGTCTGAATTTCACATTGTAATTATGGTCGTTGTAGAACTTGATCGTCCATTAGTCTTTTTCCCTGCTATGGCTTCTCATTAATAAAAGATATCTATTATAAAACAGGATCAGCTATTGATAGAGGTTACCAGAGTTATTAACTGGCAACTATTTCAAATCCATAGGCTCTTTAGTCTTACCAGACATGTATCTTACCCTACATTGAATTTACACCTCAATATTTAGCTATGAAATATTACAGTGCCTAAGATTATATCATTTTTAAATATTACTTAAGCACCAGGTGAAACTTCTATATAAGTGGTTCTCAACCTGTGGGTCTCAACGCCTATGGAGTTGAGACAGCCCTTTGACAGGGGTCCCCTAAGGTCCTTGTGCATATCAGATAATTACATTACAATTCATAACAGTAGCAAAATTTCAAGTGTGAAGTAGCAATGAAATTAATTTCATGGTTGGGGTCAGCACACCATGAGGAACTGTATTGAAGGGTCACAGGATTAGAAAGGTTAAGAACCACTATATGTCTAAACTTGATTCGAATATGATTTTAGGATAGTGGCTCTAGGAAATCTGTTAGGCATGGATAAAGTCAGTCTTGATAAACTGGCAGGCTGAGTGAGACCTGAGTGCTGCCTGACACTGAGTCAGCTCTCTACCAGTTAGTAAGGATGACAGGTGGCACTCAGAGAATGATTTGATCTAGCCCAGCATCTTTGGACAATTGCAACAATAAAGGTGAGTCATTCTGATTACTTCCAGTCATTCTGCCCCTCACCAAGTTAGACTTAGGGGTGGAGTTGTCCCTGGTGGACTCCCAGCTTCAGAGGCTGATGCTCTGCTCCTATGGTTACGGCTCTCAAGAAACACATTTGTCTCTCAGTTCTTACAGCTGCAAAGCTAAAAGGCAGATTGAGTCATTTCTTTAAGTGATTATGTTTGAAGCATTGGATTTTCTAAAATGATTTAATTCCCTGCTCTACTTACACCTTCATATTTTATAACATACCAATTATATCATAGGTATCCTTAGTTGAATCTCCAGATAGCTAGTCAGCAGCAGCAGGTATAAGTTGAAAGACTGAGGGGGAAACTTGAAGAGGCAGTTTCTTCTACGGTGAGCTTTGATTTCTGAAGAGGGGTTTTACTATAAAACTTTTATGTGCAGTAAAAATTTTTATTTTTTAAACTTATATATTTTGTTATTTAAACAATTCTGTAGCATGCTAACTTGTTAGTATCTGAGAGACAGAGACATTTTCAATAAAAACTTATCCACAGGTGTTAATAGTTTGTTTTAGGTTTGTTTTTTGTTGTTGTTGTTTTGGTTTGGTTTGTTTTGATTTTTGTTGTTGTTGTTGTTGTTGTGTTTCTTTTTTAGTTTTTTTGAGATGGGATTTGTCTATGTAGCCCTGGCTGTCCTGGAACTCACTATGTAGACCAAGATGGCCTCGAATCCGGAGATCCACTTGCCTCTGCTTCTCACGTGCTGTGATTAAAGTTGTGCACCACCACAGCTCAGCTGACAATTTTAAAACAGATACTCAGCAGTATACTGTAACTTTGGTTTTTCAACAGTTGAGTCTAATTCTTAGATGAATGTGTAAGAGCAAGATGGTTAAACATACACAAATTTGACAATGAAAAGTATAAAAATGTCATAATGAGGCCCATTATATATATTAATATGAAAAGAAAATGTGAAAAACAGAAAGGATTAGTAACTGACTGTAGATCCCATCTGTAATCCCAGCACTTAGGAGAAGACTGAAAGTTTGAGGCTTAACAAAAGAGTACCAGGTGTGCCTTGGCAGTCACACAGGCCAGAAGATGATGTACCACAGTCTTCTAAAAACTGTCATCTTTTAATGGCACAAATAATTAAGTCATGCTCATGAGTGAGATGTAAATAATGACCTGTACAAATACAGAAAGGCTAAGAAAGTTTCAGCCTCAGAACACAGAGACATAATAAAGAAGCCAAAATGGATACTAGGGAGATTGTCCAGTGGTTAAGGCACTTACCATGCAATCAAGACCAAAGTTCAGACACACACCACACACACACATATACACACAAAGGAAAGAGACAAAAAAGAAGTCAATTTAAAATATCTTTTTAAGCTGTAGAAACTTTAAAATATTCTCTATTATACTAAATCAAAAGAGCAATTATAGTAGAAAGTACAATATACTTTGCACTGAGATAATGTATGTACAACATACTGAAACTTACAGGCTATAAAGAAGTAAGTATTAATGTATATATAGCCTTGCCTTGCAAAAAAATACTCCTAAAACTGAGGTCTGGAGAAAGCCTTTCCCTTTCTTTCCCCTTCCAGAAGTTACCAAGACCTATATGGTTTACAAAGAGTAAACTGTCCATCATTCCTACACACATAATTTACATACAGGGGACACAGCCTGTTTCTAAACCAGGAAGAGAGCAGCTGAGTCACTCACTGCATGAGACTCAGCAAACCTGGACATGGAGTGAGTGCCCAGCGTATTTTCAAGAAGGGAGATTGAATCATAGCTTTTAATCCAGGCACCACTGAGAGATTTAGTAGCAGTGATTATTTACTGGTAACCCAGGCCGAGTCCAAGCATGTGCTGTTCTGTGTACCTTGCTGCCTCCTTCCTCTTCATAGTCTGACTTTACAATTACTTATCACATTCTGTGATTATCTTTCCTGTTCTCCTGGGAAGCCAAGATACTCTTCTGTAGACTAGATTGAAAATGAGTAGAGAAATGAGAAGCACAGAACCTAGGGAGTTGGTTAGGAACAACATTAAAGTTGTATTGTTTTTGTATTGTGTTCACATTGTTTCTCTAGTTTAAGTGTTTGGGGTTTGCTGCTAGATTCTCCTTCACTGTTCCAAGCATTCTTTTGTAGCCTGTAGTATTCTACCACGTGTATCCTAAAGCTGTTGTTTTCTGCTCTCAGCTCTTTGATGACACTAAGGGCTAATATTAAGGCAGATACTTCCTGGTTGCTGTTACTAGGGAGATGGTGTCTGCCTCAATTCGGGTTCATAGTGTCATCCTGATAGTATGGGGCAGGTGGACATTCTGCTGACCAGCAGGTGATTGTGGGAGGTGGAGGCTGATAAAGGATAGCTATTTCTCATGACAAAATAAGTCATTCCATGGACATGAGTGTGCAGGGTAAAACTGGCATCAGCAGATGGTGGGTCTAAGCAGTGTCTGGTTTGTGTCTCAGCTATGAGGTTTTCTGTGGCTGTCTTTCATAGATGCCAGCTGGGACTGTCCACTACCTGCCAGTACCCACTGCCTTTTGTAGCGGACTTGTTGGCTTTTTTGAATCTATTCAGATACACTTTCATGTATGGTTTTATGTTTGCTTTGTGGTGAAACAAGATATTCAAAAGCAAAATCCATTCTTGGGGTTCACTTGGTAGTAAAACATGTTAATCAAATACAATCAGGTCCCTTTTCCCCAGTTCTCTCCTCTCTCTGTAATTCTCTAGTATATTAAACTTTTGATCCCTATTATTGCCATTTCCTGATTAAATACTGAAAGTTCTTCCAAGTTATGTTGAAAAAACTTTCTCATTGAGAATCCAACACGGAATATAGAGTTATATAACTATAAAAAGGCATGCTACTTTTTATTTTCCTTTGTCATATAATTTATATAAGAATCTATTTCAATATTTCATTTTTTTGAAACAGGGTCTTAGTAGACTAGACTGCCCCAGATCTCACTATATGACTGAGGCTGGACTTGAACTCCTGATTCTCATTCCTTCCCCTCCCAAGAGGTTTAGAAATGTTCTTTAGAATTTAATAGGAAAGAGAGGTAGAAAGTACAGTTATTATTGCATATAGAGCAGAGTAAAAACCTAGGGGAGGCTGGAGGAATCAATCCATATGCCTTGGAAGACCAGATTGTACAAGAAAAGAAAATGACCATTGCATCCATCTAGTGGAAATGTTGTGACATCTATTTCCCCAGATTTGTCAACAGAGCCCCAGGGCTGATGTTCATTGTGCCTAATTTTGATGTGTTCCCATCTCTGAAGCAATCATTCCCTGTAACTTACTAACCAAGTCTGGGTTAGGTTAAGATTGGTTGGTTTGAATTTTTTTTCTCCTCTGGAGCTTATGGATGGGATCATCTCCCCTTCAGATGGACGCAGAATACAAGAGGAAGACCAGGGTGTAAACCCCAAAAGAAGAAAGGGGTGCTGAGCAGAAAGAATAAATGACAGCTCTCTCCCCAAATCTGCTTGATAGGAAAGGGCTGTCCCTTCACCAGGAAGGCCTGGCAGTTGAGGTACATGGCCTGATGCTCCCTGCTTGTCTTTGTTTTACTGCAGGTACCTGTTCCCCAAGTTCACACTGTGCTGGACTGAATTTGTAGACATGAAAGTCCATGTGCCCTGTGAAACAGTTGACTACATTGAAGCCAACTATGGTAAGACCTGGACGATTCCTGTCAAGACATGGGACTGGAAGAGCTCGCCCCCAAATGTGCAGCCCAATGGGATCTGGCCTATTTCTGAGTGGGATGAGGTTATCCAGCTGTACTGAGAATACAAAGTTAAGGAGGGACATTTCCCAAGAAGAAGGTGGGTAACTGTTTAAAACAGGTGAGAGCCCAGAAGATAAAGAAAATGTTTGAAGACAGAAATGTTCTACCTCGTGGGCCATCTAATTAGCTCTGCCATTCAGCATTTACTGAGGCATTTATACGCCAGGGAAAATACTAGGTTATGGTGGTCAGGCGAAGATGAATGAGCAAATGTCTGCCTCCCCCTTGTCATGTCCAATTTTCTGTTAAGGGAGTCTCCACCACCTTCTGAAGAGCTGATGTACATTGTGATGTATTCCATAATGATTCTCTAAACATTAAATAATGTTTATAGTGCAAAGTGAGATCGTCAGACAAAGCTAAGGAAGGGTACATTACTTAGGGATAATTCATTCCTGCCAGCCCTCAGGATTTAAGCTGCTGTGTTAGTGCTCCTTTTAAGATTGTTGAATATGAGTTAGTATTTTAGTGAGTGGTTAGACTTTGTGTCGCATAGAGAAAGACAGTGGCAGACTCATTTTACAACAGTGTGATCCACAGTTGACTTAAAACACAGGGTGATTTATAAAGGAAGTTGAGAGGCCATTTCAAGTCTTGTCAAGTATACTCTTTTCATATCTGAAGTGAGAAGTTGATGCCTTTGTGATGCTTAAATTTCCAACATCATAGGAATAGTGTCACTGACCTGCAGTGGTACTTGGTAAGTCACTCAGTCATGCTGCCCAAAAGTTGTGATTTCACAGAGTTTACTTTGCTGATTTCATTCTCAATCGCTGTTAGACTTAAAAAAAAAATAGGAGTTTTTCATGCATGGTTTTCTATTTCCTGAACTCTTCCACCCTTAATTTGAACGTTGACACTAAATACTAGTAGATATACCTCTGAGTTTTCTAAATATACCCTTTATTATTTATCAACCGTACCTCTGTTTCTTTAATCAATAGCCTACACTCTTAATTGATTTAGCATAAAGATATGACTGTTCTTCTATCCAATATTACTTCAGGTTTCCATAATGGAGGGTTCATTTGAACCTGATAACTCTTCCTCATTCCAAATCACTCCTTTTAAATCCTGTGTCCATTTTTAGATTTTCTTTCTACTGAGTGTAATAGTGAAAGGGCTCAGACTTCCCAACTACCAAGTACTACACCTGCTGGACCCCTTGACCTCCTTTTTCTTCTCAAAATACACTCGGGAGTAGGCTGGGTTGGCTGTATGCATCTCTGTACCTGTACTTAAGTGATGTGCTCTAAATGAGATATGCAAGGCAGTCTGGCAAATGCCTGGAAGAGGAGGTTCTCTACTCTCTACTGCTTAGGGATGCTTTCCCTGGCAGCCTGACAGATTTCCCTTTGGAACTATAGTTACTAAAATGGAAACCAGAATATCTAAGGGAATGGGCTGGCAGAAATTTAAAAAAAACAAAAACCAAAACATCCTTGGGGGATGTCACTTGAAGCCACCCACTTCCAAATTTTAAAATCACATAAAATCTCTTTGATAGATCATAAACAACAGTTTGTGAGGATACATCCTTCATGTAGGAATATTGAGTCTCATCATAGCTGTCATAATCATATTTTCAGGAAACAAATTACTGACCATAAATAATTCCTCCCTAGAAAATACATAGAATATGTATCCCATGTTTTAGATAGACAACCCTAATTTCATTTTTTTTGTGTGTGTGCACCAGAAATAAAACAGATTATAATAATTTTCTTGAGAAAAACCCACCCTATCTGGAGAGAACCGTTTGCTTATACTCGGTATCCAGAAGTAAGTTCACTCACATCACATTTCTTGAAAGCTCCCATCTTCTGCCAGGAGATCTCACCTACTCATGTTCAAGTTACTTCATTTGTGTCCATCTTTGGAGTTCAAAGAATGGAAGTGTCCAGAATACAGGCAGTCTTGGCCCATGGTCAGAGGTTCTATATTCCTCCCTACACAGAGGACAGCTAAACTTCTTGTCTTCCCTCTAGTTTGGCATTAATGTTTAAGTTCCAACCTGTCTTGCAGAAAATGAAAGCCATTCTCCCAGAAGTCGAAGGTGAGGTTTGCCTCTCAAAATCATCCCATGATTCAGTCACAGTGACACCTATGCTTCTTAACCTTTGAACTCTGCTGAGTGTCCAGAGACCTTGGGTTAGGTGTGTCCATCCCCTGTACCTTCTCAGATCACTTTGTCTTTCCTCCCTGAATATACCAGTGTTCTTCTCCTATATGACTACTTTCTGGTCCCATTGCCTGGCTTGCTTGAATATACCTTCTCTAGTTACTTGTTGGTGGTTATGTAACCAAGGTTATCTCCAGAAGGACCCTGAGAAGCAAATGTTTTCTCAGTTTGCAACAGCCAACTACTCCAAGCATGGGGCACATGCCATGCTCTTGGCAGCAGTTATTGACATCAGGCTACCGAGATAAAATGCTGGTAACCACAACTGGGCATCACTAAAAATATCTGACCAGTTAGAGAGCAGGCTTCCCAGATTCCCTAGCTGCAGACCCCAAAATGTGGTCCCTGTGTACTAAGGGAAACATTCATTCTAGCCCACATTTTCTCAGCCACTGAGTAATCTCAGGAAGGAGTGAGCTGAGCAAAAGAGCTGAGGTCAAGATCCAAGCATTCTGTGACTTCTAGTGTGCTTCTGTCTGCAGTCCTGAGATTAGTTCTTTGTGTGGCCTCCATGACATGTCACTACAGTGTCTCAGTGACATGTGCTTTGGGGTGTTCCTGCCATCCCCACTGAAGGCCTGAGGTAACAAAAGACGCTAAGGAGGAATGTTTTTTTTCTTGTCCAAAATTGTTTAACTAAGACACAGAAATTGCAGGTGAGAATACACTTCCTTACTCAGAAGTGGCATGACAGAAGTTGCTTAGAAATAAAATGGGGGTGGGATACTGATGAGATGGCTTAGCAGGTCAAAGCACTTGTCACCAAATTGACAACTTGAGTTTGATCCCAGGACCCATATGGTGCAATGAGAGGATTGACAAATGGCCTATGACCCCTGCAAACCTCTCTATGCAATGACTCACAGAACCAAAGCTTTGGAATGCTTAGTCTTTTACTACCTGCCCTGGGTAGATTTGTGGCTAGGAGAGTCTGCTTGCCCAGCATGTGTGAGGCCTGCGTCAGTACAAAGCACCAGAAGTCTGAGCAGAAGGATTACCATGTTCAAGGCCAGCCTGGGCTACATAGTGAGTTTCAACCCATCCTGGGCTACTGTGTAAAACCCTATATTGAGGGAGGAAGAAAGAGGGAAGAGAGAGAGAGAGAGAGAGAATGAGAATATACTTATGTCAATCATCTGTCCCCAAACTTATGTTTTTTTCTAATCCAGGCAAGACTCAGCAGGGTATGTAATGCTATTTTAAGTCACTCCACTTTAGAGCAAAATAATAATTGTAGTTAATGTTAGACAAACAGACCAATTCCGTGTTGAGATCTGTTATATAGTACCAGTAAGCAAATATAAATTTTCTGAGAAATTTGTTTCTGTACCCTCTCCCCTAGGCTAGAATTTGTCACTCTAATTCCAGACCTAACCTAATAGAATTTCTCTGAGGGCCCATGTAGTCATTCAAACTTCTACTTATGAGTAGTTTCACAGAAGGGAATATATAGGAAAGCTTTGTCATATAAGGTATTCTGTCATACACTTTAAAAACTCTAAGCTCTTACAGCCTTCTGGCAATTTATTCAAAGCATGAAAACTAGTTCATGAGTTTGTTAAATGCAAATCATGTAGCGCTGTCAACATGTGTATGACTGTGAAACATATATGTGAATTTTCTAGACAAAGTAATATTTTAAACATGAGATTTTAGTGTATGCATACCAGTTTACTATTTGTTTTTTGTTTTAAGGTATAGTTTATGGTACTGCTGAAAACACTTTTAATATTATTACTGTGATCTGAATTTGTAATATATAACCTACTTTGGGATGATTAATAAAATGTTTTAATCTCTTGTGCTTTTGTTGTATGTGTGTGTGTTTTTTAAACTTGAACTAGAAATAAAAAGCCATTAGCATTCAAAACTAGTGAAATAGTAAACTTGGCACAAATACAGTGTTTCTAAAATCCAAATCTGGAAACCATAGAGGTCTATGCACATACCCTAGAATCCAAAATTCCCAGTGACAAAGGCTGCCATATGACATCTCTCATCATGCAGAGTTTGGCTTATCTGCTCATGGTAGCCAGGGAAAACACCCACTGTGGAGAACCATGACATAGGCAAAGAGCTCTAGAACAGTCTTTTATACTATTTGAGCTAAAGTCAAACTTGTAAAGAAATACCCCAGGGCACAGCATGAAAAGTCCTAGCTTATGCAAATCCAACTATCTATAAAAAGGATATATATGGCCGGGCGGTGGTGGCGCATGCCTTTAATCCCAGCACTCAGGAGGCAGAGCCAGGCCGATCTCCGGAGCTCCAGAAAAGGCGCAAAGCTACAGAGAAACCCTGTCTCGAAAAAAAAAAAAAAGTTTTATATATATATATATATATGACAAGAGAGAAACCAAAGAAGACCTACATAAATGTCAAATGTCAAGCATTAGGAATGTCAAAAGATGTGAAATTTGTCCAACTTGATGTATAGATTTGGTGTGCAACTCCTACAATGATCTCAGCCATATTTTCCTAAAATTTTTATTCTAAAATTCTATAATAAATTTATCTGGAGGGGCTCAAGCCATCTTGACAAGAATAGGAAAGAGAGTGCAGGAGACATGGTTCCAGTGTTAAGAGCACTAGCTACTCTTCCAGAGCTCCTGGCTTCACATCCCAGCACCCACATGGCAGCTCACACTGTCTTAAGTCCAACTCCAGGGGACCTAATACCCTTTTCTGTTTCTGTGGGCACCAGACATACACTTGGTACACATACATACATACGTGCAGGCAAAACAAGCATACATATTAAAGAAAAATCTTCTGAGACAAAGAGATGCGAGTCTCCTTGAATTTGAATAGGTCTGTGATCTTAGAAGGGAGGTGGTGATCCCAAATTTGACTGTGAAATCAGGTGCTCTGTAGAGATGACATATCTTAAACCCTTGTCTTCTCATTTAAAATCCACTGGTTTTCAGTTCTGCCAATTCTTATTACTACTGGCCTGCAAAATAATTTTTTAATTATAACTTGTATCCAACATTATTTTCAACAAGAAAATATATGTGTATGTGTGTGTATATATATATATATATTATATATATATATTTGATATGAAAATTTTATGTGGTAGCAATACCTGGTTGGTGCCTGAGTCCTCTGCAAGGAGACTGCTGTGGGTTTTCACAAAATGGTGAATACAGTCTCTTTCCAGAAGTCAAGAGACTTAGACATAGCATCAAAGGTGGCCTTAGTGAATTTGTCCAATGTGTCAGTGAAGCCCCAGGCCTCAGTGTTGGTCAGCTGCATCACCTTGAATACAAGAACGAACATGGAGCCTGAGTTTCTCAGGGCAGGGCTGAGGCACACCAGGAGAGAGCCACAGCAGCCTGTCACCTCACATGGTAGAGTGTGGAGTTTACCATTCTTATTCCACCAGTTGCTCTAGCCTTTCTGCACTGGGAAAATGGAAATCTTGGCCCCATAGGATGGCCTGAGGAGGAGCTACCTCCTCAGGGCTCTTAACACCCAGGCCAACATAACCATTGTAGACAACAATGGATGATACAAAGCTGGCCAGTTTAAGTCCATTTCAGACCTGGCCTGATCTTCAAAACCTCATCAAGGGACTCTGGCACAGCCATATCTGAATGGAATGACAGAGGTCATAGAGCCAACACAGCTGCTTGACAAAGATCCAGCAGAGATGAGCCACATGCTGCCTGCCATGACACCTTTGGTTTCATCTCCACCTGTTATATACTTGGGATACTTTTAATATTTGTACAATTTGAGGATGTTGGATTGATGGAAAATTCCTAATGAATCATTTATGCCTTCTCCCAGGAATACTGCTTCTAAACTTATCCAGGAAAGTCCTGAACATACTATCCCTGCCCCCACTTTGAGGGAGATATCCTTATCTACTTGAAGGCCTTCCTTACGCCCTGGAGGTTGTGACACATAGGGAAGCCAGAGGTCTCTTCATGTGGCTATGAGACATTCTTGAAACATCTGTCACTGTACTTACACTGGAACAACATATTCAAAACAAAGTAAATTCAAAATGGTCAACAAGATCTAGTGGGCTAGAGGAGTTGGCTACAGCTTAGATTACAAGCCTCTTCCCACTATACACTCAGACAATTATGTGGCATACAACTCTGCCCCACATAGAGACATACTGATGCTCAAAGTATGGAGTGGAAAGATGATAAAAGAATAAGAAGTCAGGATCTCCCTCCCTTAAAAATTAGAGCCACTATAATGTCAAGGAACAACAGAATGCCAGATTCTATAAAGATATAAATGTAAACATTGATTGTATTATGCCAGAATTTGAATAATAACTGCAGCAGCTTTAGCCTGCGGATTGTTCCTGGGCACTCTGATCACTAATAGTTAATATTACATGGTGCGAGACATGGCAAAATGCCCAGGGTGGTTGAAGATTTTGTTTTGGTCCAATGTCCTTGAAGCCACCAAAACAACCAGCCTGACCACAGGCTGTCATATGCCTCTAGATTCTCAAAAATTGGGTTATGGGGTTAATGAGTAAGAATGATAACTGTTTATTAATGATGTCAAAACTTGAGGGAAAATGATTGGAAATGATAACTCTGTTCTGTCATAGTTTATTAATGATGACCAAATGAGCAAAAGGAAGTGAAACACATGTCCAAAACCAAAAATGATGTGATCTATGGTTTGGAACATCATGAATGTATCCATGATAACTAAATTCTGTATAAATAAACAATCTGGCTGCTAGTCAGGCTGCAAGATTCTCCCGACCACCATGGCCTGGCTCACTTCTTTCCCCGCTGACTCCTTACATCCCCTGCAGGACCCATCCATCAGTGGGGATGGCTCCCGGCAGGACTCCTTCAGGGAAATGTCAGTAATCACATGTCCTTGGATGGGCAGAGGGAACAGGTAGATCTTCAGGGACTTGATCATCATGTCCTAGATGATTGGACATAAGTTGGTGACTTCTTGTCTTTGGCTCTGCCTCCAGAGCCCCCAGCCTTGACCCCAGCCTTCACCACTATGTCCTCTATGAAAGCTTCAGAATCCTCCCAAGTATTGGCCTCTGTCCTCTGGGACCTACTGCCACATGGGCATCACCCATTTGATGTTTTCTTGAACAAGAAGTGAATCCAACCCAAAAAAGAAATAAGTAAAGAACTATAGAGATTGTTGTTTCATGAAGAATGGAAAAGGCATTAGGTGACAACTTGTAAAAGTAGATGTCAAGGTGATGATGGGTGGGGACTGAGATCCCAACAGATGCTGGTACGTAGAATTAACAGTTGGTAGTGTTGGTGACTTAGAGCCCTTAGATGTGCCACCACTGCAAACCTTGCAAAAGGTGTGCCCACCTGGAGGGTAGCACCCTTGACTCTTGCCTTCTGAGGACATCAGTTGCCCACATTCCTCAGGCTTGTAACAGCCAATGTGACACTGTCCAGAGCAACAATTCCCACCATCCCCTTCTGGTTCCAGCGTTGTGGCCCACCCCACCCTGAGCATTGTGAAGCAGATCTCTAATACAAGTCCTCAGGGCAGCGAATCCAGATGATGGCTTCCACTATGAAGGGGATTCTATCGGGTTCATGGTGACACACCACCCACATTCTGATCTGTGTGGAGGCTGCTGAGATGTGGCTGGTGATAGAGCCAGGGTTTGTAGCCCTAGACCATGCCTTCTATATTGATTGTTTTGTGTATTCTACCTGCTGGGCCCAAATCGCAGGCTATCATCCCTGTGCTGTGCCAGGCCAGCCTACTGTGAAAGCTGTTCTATGGCACCCTGGAGGAGTGTTTTGCATTCTGTCAACCCATCCTAGACTGGATCCTTTAGACCATTCAGAAGGCTTACGCTAACAGGGTCCCAGACCTTAGCACAACTGACTCCATAACAGAAGTACCATTGAGGCCATAAACTCAACATGTCGACTGTACCACCTGACAAAATGAAAACAAAGACCTAATCCATCAAAGTCCACAGTTATATGAGAAAGTCTCTAAATGTTCTGTCCTAGCTCTTTGGCTTCTGTAGTTCTACATAAGTGTTCTTGTTAACTAAAGATGTCAACCCAGAACATGTTTGGGTTTTTTTTTTGTTTGTTTTGTTTTGTTTTGTTTTGTGCTTAAAAGTTCACCCTGAGAAAGGCTCAGTGCTACACTGGGATCCTGAACATCCAGTGTAGAAGCCAGCTGGCTAATAAGGACTTTGATTTGGCTTAAACCCATGTCCGAGCAGTCTTCTCTGGTGAATACTCTGCAACACTTACCACTCTAATCAGGTGGCTCATGGCATGCACCAATCTCTTGGGCAGTATTTCCAGCTCCTATTTTGAAAATGGGGACCTGGGGCCTGTACCCTAATTTCCTTTCTTCCTCCTGCAGTGCCATGTACTCCAGCAATTTTAACCTTACCTTGTGGTTCTGGCTCATGGTGGCTCCTAAAGCCACCTCCATAGACTTCATCAGGGCCTAGGAGAAGTCCCCCTCTGAACCATCTACAGGCTCTCAGAGCCACCTTGACTTTATAGTTTTCTATAATCCTCACAGAGAAGGGAAATAGAAAGCAGTTGTAATGATATATAATCAACTACAACAAAAGTCTATTAATACCATGCTATGTGCTGCTTGTGATCCTAAATACCTTACCTGTTTTTCATTCTTATTTGATTCCACAGTTCCAACATTGCAGCCATTTTTTGAATAAGATAGCTGAAGCAGAGAGAAGGTTAGGAATTTGCCTGGCGTCCTACAAGTGAATAGACAAGAAATGACAACTTGGATGAATACAACCTCAGAGTCATTTGCTCTTATGCACCAAGGTGCAATGCATTTATGAATTTATTGCCCCAAATCCTGGGACCTTCAGAGAGAGAAATACCTAGAGATTGATTTTGTAATCATACACTAATCAAGCAACATTTGATGGACATCTATTCAATGTGGTAATGAGGGATATAGAAGAGATGTAAGACATGATATAAGTAAGTATTACTAAGTGTGGTGAAGCTCTGAGAATACAGCAGACAAAGGATGAAGTGTATGAGTGCCTGTGCCTGTGGAGTGAGTGAGTGTGTGTGTGTGTGTGTGTGTGTGTGTGTGTGTGTGTGTGTATGTGTGTGTGTAGGCACAATCTTAGTAGGCTAAAAAGCTCTTAGGTGATGGACTGATAAGAGGGCTCAGTGGGGAAAGACACTTGCTGCCAAATCTGAAGTTCTGAATTTAATCCCTCAGATATATAGCAGTGTCCGTATCTTAACCATGTGATCCAGCCTCCACCCAAGATCACATTAACCAGGAAAGGACATCTTTCTTCCTCAAGCCAGGCAGACTCTGTCTCCTGGCGATGCTTTGAAGAGCTTGAGTCAAAATCCCCTAGATGCTAGTCTGTTTAGACCAGCTTTATTTTCTAAGGTGTATACTCTGGGTTTATTTATTAGCTTTTGTGAATCACTTTCAGATGATCAGAAAAGGTCTGGATGATACCAGATGAACTTCCTTTTTTTTCATTTTTTAAAATTATATTTGTGTTTTAATTTTACATATCAGCCATTGGTTCCACTGTCCTCCCCCCCCCCGCACCCACCCCTTCCTTCCCCCCCATCCCCTCCCCTCCATTCCCATCTCCTCCAGGGCCAAGACTCCCCTGGGGACTCAGCTCAACCTGGTAGATTCAGTACAGGCAGGTCCAGTCCCCTCCTTCCAGGCTGAGCAAAGTGTCCCTGTATAAGTCCAAGGTTCCAAACAGCCAGCTCATTTATCTTGGCCTTAAGCACTTTAGAAAAGAAATTTGGGGCTGGAGAGATGGCTCAGAGGTTAAGAGCACTGACTGCTTTCCAGAAGTCCTGAGTTCAATCCCAGCAACCAGTGGCTCACAACCACCTGTAATGAGATCTGGTGCCCATTTCTGGCCTGCAGTCATACATGCTGTGTACATAATAAATAAATAAATCTTAAATTTGCTACAATTCATTTGAATCAGCTAATTTTTTCACATCTTTAATATTGGTTAATAAGTAATATACCAAGTATTTATAGTGATTCTTTGAGGTTCTAGGTATAGGTTTTTAAAAAAGTATTAGGAGTTTGTCTGTCTGTGGGTTTAATTGATAGCACATCTGCAATGTGACTGTAAATGACAAGACAGCCAGGCATGACCTTCTGACTATGTTCTTAATATTCTTAAATAAGGCAGTGACTTGAATCATTATCTCATTTTTTGGAATCAAAGCATCAACAATACTATATATAATCTGAACTTCCATGATTGATCCTAGGTATAAATATATAAAAGAAAAGAAGCAGAGCTGTAACACTTCTGCTTTGAAACATCACCCCACTTCTGCTGAATCAGAGCTGTAACACTTCTGCTAGGCAAAATTTTTCCCCACTGCTGAAACAGAGCTATAACACTTGCATTAGGGAAGCTTTTCCCTCAGAGCTACAACACTTACAGCTATGCATTTGAAAAGCATTCACTTATAAAAACCTGAGAGGTCTTCCATTTTAGAATTTCCATATGTTGTTTAGCATAATAAACACTGTTCATTTTTTTGTTTTTAAATATCACCTCTTAACATTCCAGGATGCCTCAATTATCACTTTTTTTTTCCTTAAAAGACAAGGCCTGACTCTTGACCCTTCTGCCTTGAAGTCCAGAATGCTTGAGTCATAGGCATGCCAGGCTTAATAGAGACTTTTGGAAACCTTCACATTCCATCACTGTTTTAGAAAAAAAAAATTTCAAGCCCAATATGCAGTGCAAACTTGTAATCCCAGCACTTGAGAGGTGGAAGCAAGCACATTGTCCTAGGCTACAATGGAAAGTTTAAGGCCAGCTTGAGTTACATAAGACAGAACTGGATGTGGAGAGTAAATTATTTCATCTTTTTCTATGGTCTCTTAATACATTTGTACAAAATTTTCTACAATAATGTGTTTAGTGTTTTGTAATTTTCAGAAATTCCTATCCAAATCCACATCTGTTCCTTCCAATAACTCTTTAACTACACCACTGAAAGCAAGAGATGCCAGTCCCAGAACTGTCTGTTTGTTTCGAGTCCTAATCTGGAAGACAGCATCTTCTAGACCTGGATGTCAATTAGGCAACTCAGCCTTGTGAGCTTATACATCTGTATCTAATGATCTTTCCCACTCTACCCAATCGCAAGCAATCGTATCTAAATCTCCAGTAACGGTATCCAAAGCAGAATCCAAGGAGTTATTCTGAATTCGTTTGCTTAGTGCGTCCACTTACAGAACGGGGGTGGGGGAAGGAAGACAGAGACAGAGACAGACACACAGATCAAGAGAGAGAGAGAGAATGGCATCAGGAAGTAAGGGGAGGGAGAGAGGGAGTCCTTATCCACCCAAGTTTGCATGTAGCCCACACTTCTGCACTGTCTGGTGAACCAGCACACCAGGGGAGACAGTTCCGCTTTGCTCGCTAGGGTTTTCTAAACTCTCTGGCAGCCTCGGTGCGCTGCTGAAGGGCTGGCTGCCTGCGGCTTTCTAAAGACCAGGCAAACAGCGGGGGCCCCAGAACTTGGGACAGGGAAGTGGCAGGAAAGGCTGACAGTCCCAGGCCAGCCCAGACACGACCTGGCCAGCGCCTGCGGCTGCGCGCTTGACGGCCGCTGTGCGACGGTTGCCGCGACTGCCGTAAAGCGAGGCCTCCGCCGCTGCGTGGAGGGAGGTAAGATGAAGGCAGCGGGCTGCGTCGCCGGGCCTGGGCGGGCGTCCTCAGGCAGGTGTCGCTGGTCACCCGGTACCCGGACTGGCGGTCGGGCACATGCGGGGTAGCCGCCCTACGGCGGTGGGAGCAGCGGAGTGGCCGCAGGTCCACGAGGGAGTCCGTCCGCCGCTTGCTGCGCTCCTCACGGAAGCGGACAGTCCCCGTGTGCCCTTGCGGTCCGCTGATCGTCCTGACCCGCTGCGGTTTCCGAGGTTGATGGAGACGCTCGTAGAAGCCGGGTCGGGACGGTGTCATCATTGAGCTGGGTGGTGAGAGCGGAGGATGGGGAGAAGGATGAGATGTGAGGAGCAGTGCGTGGCAAGGTGCCTCCGCAGGGGCGGAACTGCTGCAGCCCGCTGCTCTGCCTGCATCTTCAGGAGTGGCTGGAGGCATGAACTCACCAGGGAAAGGGAGAATGGCAGGGCCAGATTCCCCCTGAAGGAGTTGGATGCCGCGCGAAGCACTTGAGAAGTTCTGCGTGCAGGGGCATGCTGCAGCCGCTTCGAAGACAGGAGGTAGTTGAATTGCCAGTCTCTTTCCTGTCTTCTGAGACTCCTCAGTGTTTGGAGGAGTACTCACTGTGCTTAATAATAACGGTGGATGAGGATAAGAACAATATTAAGGTGGACGCGGTTAGCCATGCCAGATAATTGCTTGTAGCTTTCTTGTCTTGCATTTCCATTAGCAGTTGGGGAATATGGGAAAAGATTGTATATAACTGGAGCGGGGTAGTTAGAAGCTTTTGATAGAGTCCAGAGAACTGAATTCAGATTTCATCACTATGGTCAGTTTCTCGGGTAGCACGATGGAAACCACTTTGCTGTGTACCTCGAGCTTACTCAGCTATAAAGAATGATACTCTAATCTTTCTACGTTTGAAGTTTTTAGATAAATAAAACTCATTGAAGCATGGTAGCTCATACCTGAATATCAGCACTTTGGAGGTGCAAAGCAAAGAATCACTGCGTAAAGAGCTCCAGGCCAGCCTGGGGTAAATGCCATCAAGCAAGCAATTAATTTCTTGCCTCTGAGGGAAAAGCTTTTCTCACTGCCTTAGAGTTAATATTGCTGTGATGAAACACCGACCAAAAGTGACTTGGGAGAAGAAAGGGTTTATTTCACTCCCTGTTCCATGTAACAGTTCAACATCAAATGCAGTGAGAGCAGAAAACTGGAGGGAGGCGCCGATGGAGATGCCATGGAGGAGTGCTGCTAACTGGCTTGCTACCATGGCTTTTTGCTCATCCTGCTTTCTTATAGACCCTAGGACCACTCATAATGGGCTGGGTCCACATTAATCACTAATAAGGGTCCCCCATATTTGCTTACAGCCTTGGTCTTATGGAGGCATTTTCACAGTTGGGGTTCCCCTTCTCAGATGACTCTAGAGTCGACGTAAAATTAGCCAGCACACTCATAATAATAACTTGATTTGAGCAGGAAAGATAATTCAGCACTAGTGCTTGATATTACAAGCATGACCATCTGATTTCCATTCCCAGAAGTTGCATAAAACTGAGCATGGCAGCCTACAGGTCTACTCTTAGAGCTGGGGAGATGGAGATGGAAGGATTCCTGGAATTTCTAGCCAGCCACCCTTGATTGTATAGTGACTTCCAGGATAGTGATAGACTTTGTCTTGGGTATAAGGGAGGAAGGAGGACGGAGAGATGGCTCCGTGACAGAGAGCTGGCATGAGAAGAGGACTTGAATTTAGATATTAGCACTCAGTAAGAAGCCAAGCATGGCTGTTGCATGTTGGTCACCCCAGAACCAGGGGAGCAGCAGAAAATGAGGATTGCTTGCCACCAGCCTGGCTCCAAAGTCAATGAGAGTCTCTGTCTTGAGGGAATAAGTAGAGTGTGAAAGATCAAAATACTGGACATCTGGCCTGCTTGCTCCTGCCCTCATAGAAGTGCACATACCCTGACACACAAGTCCACAAACCTGCAATACACAAGTGCACATAGCCTCCCAAACACACACAAGTGTACATAGCCTCCCCAAACACACACAAGGGCACATAGCCCCTTACACACCCACCCAAAGGTTGATGGTTACTAAAGAATGACAGTAGAGCAGTCTTACCTCCACATACTTGCATATACTGCTTTGCACTCATCATCTCCCTACACAATAACAACTGGTTGAGTACCATTCTATTCCAGCACCAAGATACATTAGCAAATGAAGTTGTTGGTGTGGGTTTTTGTTTTGTTTCTTTGAGACGGTCTCATGAAGCCCTCTCTGGCCTAGAACACATTATGTAGACTAGGCTGACCCTGAAACTCAGCAATCCTCTGCCTCTGTTCCCAAGTGCTGGAATTAAAGGTTTACACTGCCATACCTGGTTAAGAGTAGAATTTAAAAAAACAAAACAAAAACAAACACACACAAAAAACAACAACTGTTTTTTCATTACAAAATTAGGTTCAATAAAAAAGATATTAAATAAAAAGAAAAGCATCTACATTTTCTCCCCTTGAAATTCAGTCTTACCTACCATTTATCTTTAGTTTAGAATTTTTGGGGGGTGGTGGAGCTGGGAGATGGCTCAGCAGTTAAGAGCACTGACTGCTCTTCCAGAGGTCCTGAGTTCAATCCCAGCAACCACATGATGGCTCACAACCATCTGTAATGAGATCTGGCACCCTCTTCTGGCCTGCAGTATACATGCAGACAGAAATACTGTATACATAATAAAGAAATGAATTTTTTATTCATTTTATGTTCCAACGACAGATCACCCTATCTTCCATCGTGCTCTCCCCGCCTAGCCTTCCCCTGAAACCCATCCTCCAATTCCTCGTTCAAAAATGGGAGTCAGCAGAGCCTTGGTACTTCACCAGGGTATGTTGAGCCGGTGTGGGTGGCTAGAACCCCCTCCGGAAACATGAAAAAACATCCAGACTTGTTTTGGCTTGTTGCTGCTTCAGGCCCAGTGTCTCAGAAAAGACCCAAAGAAACTACCTCATCTCCCATTGCGGTTAGAGCATGTATTTCCTATCCTTTTGCTCTGCTGCTAGGCTCTGCTGCACATATGAATATCTCTGCTCTTGGGTCTAACTCATATCATGTAACTTGCTTTGGATGCATTATCACTAATTGTATTTCACCAAGGGAAAGACAAAGAATGCAGATTATGATGATTGTAAAAAGACCACCTTTTATAATGATGCCCGTGCAATTACATAACATGACTTGGTATGATAATTCAGCTTTACAGGTACTTAGACAGCTTCATGAATTAATAAGGCCAGAAAGATTTGTTGCAGCATTGATATTAGGGATAGCAGCATTAATATCTATTATTACTACTTTTGCCATTGCTACCACCGCCCTGGTTCAAGAGATTCATACAGCTCAATTTGTGAATGATTTAAATAAGAATATTTCCTTTGCATTATCTGAACAAGCAATTATAGACAAAAAATTAGAGACAAAGATTAATATATTAGAGGAAGTAGTGTTAGCCTTAGGACAAGATGTTGCCAATATTAAGAAACTTATGGAAACTAGATGTCATCAAGAATACAAGGCTATTTGTGTGACTCCACTTCCTTACAATTCCTCTGAGAATTGGGATAAAGTTAAACATCATTTGTTGGGAATATAAAAGGATTCTTCCATTACTCATGATTTAAAAACCATTCAAAAGGACATATAGGCCATGAGCCAAGCTCATATACAAGCTGGCTCATTAAATGTCTTAACACAAGGATTACAAAAAGACCTTAAGGCCATGAATCCCTTAGATTGGATTCAATATTTTATTTTCATAGGCATTCTTGCCTTAATTGTAGTTTGTGTTATCGTGATTTTCCCTTGTCTCTTCAGGACAATAACCAGATCTCTAGACAGTGTGCATGAGGACCTGTATGCCTTCCGCCTTAAAAACAAAAAAGGGGGAACTGCCACGCCCATGACGGTGTCGCCTGCGTGACAAATGCCTTGGATAAGGTAGTTACGTGGGAAAGGGGGGCTCGCGGCCCTCGGGTCTATGCCCCCGGCGACCCCTCATCAATTTGCCCGAATCAAGGTGCCAGGCTACACGGAACCACGCAGATCTGCTTGCAGAGGCTGGCTGGCACTCTGCCTTCTTCTCTTTGCAGCTGTAATTATTGTTGTTTCCTTGTGTATTAATTCCAAGAAGTTAACTCTTAATATTCCTGATGTGCCCCATAAAGAGAGTAATGATTCCTCAAAAGTGGCTTCAATACCCCCACCTATGATTCAAGCTTTTAGGCCAACAGTTCAAGAGGGTCTCTAAAGTTTGGAGGAATTCATGAATGATTTAGAGCAGAAAGAACTTATGATTCAGAAGGACGAAGATTCTAGCCAGGAGAGAATGAAAGTAAAGGTTCAGGCACTCATAGGCAATTCACACGCGCAGCCGACAGCAGCTGCGAGGAACCAGTTACAGGAATTAGCCATTCCTACAAGAATTATTCAGGGACAAATAAAGTTTCTCATCAAGGGTCGATGGTGGCAACCCCCTAACTTTAATCTTAGATACAATAATTATTTAGAGCCATTACCTTTTACGGGAGCTTATGACGTACATGGGAACCGATGTGTGAATCATAATGGTATGAAAACAGAATGGCATAAGTTACAGTTCATGGAAAGATTAGCTAGGTACCGACCCCCCTGGTGCCTTCTCACCCACAGGCAAAGGTTAAAATATTTTCACACAAATGAAACCATGGCTAGAACAATGATGGAAAGGGTTTAATTTTGATACAGAACAAAGGTGTAGAAGGAAAACTACAGCTAGGGCCGTAATGTTCTCTGTCCGGATGAGAAACCACAAAAGAAAAAGTAAAGGCTATACTCATGAGATCTGTTAATCATTCTGAGAAAAGTGTGTAACTACATTGTTGATTCTATGTTTGTCACCCTACTGGCCGATTGCCGTGTTTCCCCAAGTAACTGTATAAAATTCACTGCTTGGTCTGAGTAAAATTGCAGCAGCTTCACAACATACTCTCGTGTCTGTGGCTGTCTGTCATTCGCCGAATCCCACTTATCCTGAGTACCTTCACCCCGTTCTCCCTCGGTCTGGTGGTCTAGCTGAGATCCAGTCCGCGGCATTTAACATCATAATTAGCATTAGAGTTAAAAATACTGAGCATCTTTGCTCAGGTTAGTCTGCTGTGGAAAGCTGGCAAGTCCATTCTGTCATTCTTCATTTCTTCTGTCTACTTGCCTAGCTCAAACACCACTGCTTTCCATGAAGGAAATGCAGGAGAGGTGGACTGTAATAGATATATCACAGATGTAAAAGCTGTTTCATAAAATATGTATTAAATATTGTATTGCCCTTTTAGGAGATGAATTCCAACCCAGTTTTATCTTGGCCTTAAGCAAGGGGGCTGGAGAGATGGCTCAGAGGTTAAGAGCACTGACTGCTTTTCCAGAAGTCCTGAGTTCAATTCCCAGCAACCAGTGGCTCACAACCACCTGTAATGAGATCTGGTGCCCATTTCTGGCCTGCAGTCATACATGCTGTGTACATAATAAATAAATAAATCTTAAAAAGAAAAAGAAATTTGCTACAATTCATTTGAATCAGCTAATTTTTTCACATCTTTTAAATATTGGTTAATAAGTAATATACCAAGTATTTATATAGTGATTCTTTGAGGTTCTAGGTATAGGTTTTTTAAAAAAGTATTAGGAGTTTGTCTGTCTGTGGGTTTAATTGATAGCACATCTGCAATGTGACTGTAAATGACAAGACAGCCAGGCATGACCTTCTGACTATGTTCTGAATATTCTAAAATAAGGCAGTGACTTGAATTCATTATCTCATTTTTTGGAATCAAAGCATCAACAATACTATATATAATCTGAACTTCCATGATTGATCCTAGGTATAAATAATAAAAGAAAAGAAGCAGAGCTGTAACACTTCTGCTTTGAAAACATCACCCCTACTTCTGCTGAATCAGAGCTGTAACACTTCTGCTAGGCAAAATTTTTCCCCACTGCTGAAACAGAGCTATAACACTTGCACTGGGGAAGCTTTTCCCTTCAGAGCTGTAACACTTATAGCTATGCATTTAAAAACCATTCACTTATAAAAACCTGAGAGGTCTTCCCACTTAGAATTTCCATATGTTATTTAGCATAATAAACACTGTTCATTTTTTTGTTTTTAAATATCACCTCTTAACATTCCAGGATGCCTCAATTATCACTTTTTTTTTCCTTAAAAGACAAGGCCTGACTCTTGACCCTTCTGCCTTGAAGTCCAGAATGCTTGAGTCATAGGCATGCCAGGCTTAATAGAGACTTTTGGAAACCGTCACATTCCATCACTGTTTTTAGAAAAAAAAAAATTTCAAGCCCAATATGGCAGTGCAAACTTGTAATCCCAGCACTTGAGAGGTGGAAGCAAGCACATTGTCCTAGGCTACAATGGAAAGTTTAAGGCCAGCTTGAGTTACATAAGACAGAACTGGATGTGGAGAGTAAATTATTTCATCTTTTTCTATGGTCTCTTAATACATTTTGTACAAAATTTTCTACAATAATGTGTTTAGTGTTTTGTAATTTTCAGAAATTCCTATCAAAATCCACATCTGTTCCTTCCAATAACTCTTTAAGCTACACCACTGAAAGCAAGAGATGCCAGTCCCAGAACTATCTATGTTTCTTTCCAGCTCTAATCTGGAAGACAGTATCTTCTAGACCTGGATGTCAATTAGGCAACTCAGCCTTGTGAGCTTATACATCTGTATCTAATGATCTTTCCCACTCTACCCCAATCGCAAGCAATCGTATCTAAATCTCCAGTAACGGTATCCAAAGCAGAATCCAAGGAGTTATTCTGAATTCGTTTGCTTAGTGCGTCCACTTACAGAACGGGGGTGGGGGAAAGAGAGACAGAGACAGAGACAGACACACAGATCAAGAGAGAGAGAGAGAATGGCATCAGGAAGTAAGGGGGGAGGGAGAGAGGGAGTCCTTATCCACCCCAAGTTTGCATGTAGCCCACACTCTGCACTGTCTGGTGAACCAGCACACCAGGGGAGACAGTTCCGCTTTGCTCGCTGAGGTTTTTCTAAACTCTCTGGCAGCCTCGGTGCGCTGCTGAAGGGCTGGCTGCCTGCGGCTTTCTAAAGACCAGGCAAACAGCGGGGGCCCCAGAACTTGGGACAGTGAAGTGGCAGGAAAGGCTGACAGTCCCAGGCCAGCCCAGACACGACCTGGGCCAGCGCCTGCGGCTGCGCGCTTGACGGCCGCTGTGCGACGGTTGCCGCGACTGCCGTAAAGCGAGGCCTCCGCCGCTGCTGTGGAGGGAGGTAAGATGAAGGCAGCGGGCTGCGTCGCCGGGCCTGGGCGGGCGTCCTCAGGCAGGTGTCGCTGGTCACCCGGTACCCGGACTGGCGGTCGGGCACATGCGGGGTAGCCGCCCTACGGCGGTGGGAGCAGCGGAGGTGGCCGCAGGTCCACGAGGGAGTCCGTCCGCCGGCTTGCTGCGCTCCTCACGGAAGCGGACAGTCCCCGTGTGCCCTTGCGGTCCGCTGATCGTCCTGACCCGCTGCGGTTTCCGAGGTTGATGGAGACGCTCGTAGAAGCCGGGTCGGGACGGTGTCATCATTTGAGCTGGGTGGTGAGAGCGGAGGATGGGGAGAAGGATGAGATGTGAGGAGCAGTGCGTGGCAAGGTGCCTCCGCAGGGGCGGAACTGCTGCAGCCCGCTGCTCTGCCTGCATCTTCAGGAGTGGCTGGAGGCATGAACTCACCAGGGAAAGGGAGAATGGCAGGGCCAGATTCCCCCTGAAGGAGTTGGATGCCGCGCGAAGCACTTGAGAAGTTCTGCGTGCAGGGGCATGCTGCAGCCGCTTCGAAGACAGGAGGTAGTTGAATTGCCAGTCTCTTTCCTGTCTTCTGAGACTCCTCAGTGTTTGGAGGAGTACTCACTGTGCTTAATAATAACTGTGGATGAGGATAAGAACAATATTAAGGTGGACGCGGTTAGCCATGCCAGATAATTGCTTGTAGCTTTCCTGTCTTGCATTTCCATTAGCAGTTGGGGAATATCGGGAAAGATTGTATATAACTGGAGCGGGGTAGTTAGAAGCTTTAGATAGAGTACAGAAAACTGAATTCACATTTCATCACTATGGTCAGTTTCTCGGGTAGCACGATGGAAACCACTTTGCTGTGTGCCTCGAGCTTTCTCAGCTCTAAAGAATGATACTCTAATCTTTCTACGTTTGAAGTTTTTAGATAAATAAAAGTCATTCAAGCATGGTAGCTCATACCTGAATATCAGCACTTTGGAGGTGCAAAGCAAAGAATCACTGCGTAAAGAGCTCCAGGCCAGCCTGGGGTAAATGCCATCAAGCAAGCAATTAATTTCTTGCCTCTTGAGGGAAAAGCTTTTCTCACTGCCTTAGAGTTAATATTGCTGTGATGAAACACCACGACCAAAAGTGACTTGGGAGAAGAAAGGGTTTATTTCACTCCCTGTTCCATGTAACAGTTCAACATCAAATGCAGTGAGAGCAGAAACCTGGAGGGAGGCGCCGATGGAGATGCCATGGAGGAGTGCTGCTAACTGGCTTGCTACCATGGCTTTTTGCTCATCCTGCTTTCTTATAGACCCTAGGACCACTCATAATGGGCTGGGTCCACATTAATCACTAATAAGGGTCCCCCATATTTGCTTACAGCCTTGGTCTTATGGAGGTATTTTCTCAGTTGGGGTTCCCTCTTCTCAGATGACTCTAGAGTTGACATAAAATTAGCCAGCACATTCATAAAAATAACTTGATTTGAGCCGGGAAGATAATTCAGCACTAGTGCTTGATATTACAAGCATGACCATCTGATTTCCATTCCCAGAAGTTGCATAAAACTGAGCATGGCAGCCTGCAGGTCTACTCTCAGATCTGGGGAGATGGAGACAGAAGGATTCCTGGGAATTCCTGGCTAGCCACCCTAGCCTGCTTAGTGACTTCCAGGCTAGTGAGAGACTTTGTCTTTGGGGTATAAGGGGTAGGCAGGTGGAAGGAGAGATGTCTCCTTGACAGAGAGCTAGCATGAGAAGAGGACCTGAATTCAGATATTAGCATTCTTGTAGGAAGCCAAGCATGGCTGTGTGCATGTTGGTCACCCCAGAAGGAGGGAAGGCAGCAAAAAATAAGGATTGCTTGCCACCAGCCTGGCTCCAAAGACAGTTAGAGCCTCTGTCTTGAGGGAATAAGGTAGAGTGTTATACATCAAAATATTGGACATCTGGCCTTCTTGTTCCTGCCCTCATCGAAGTGTACATACCCCCAACACACACAAGTCCACATACCTGCAATACACAAGTGCACATAGCCTCCCCAAACACACACAAGTGCACATAGCCTCCCCAAACACACACAAGGGCACATAGCCCCTTACACACCCACCCAAAGGTTGATAGTTACTAAAGAATGACAGTAGATGCAGTCTTACCTCCACATACTTGCATACACTGCTTTGCACTCATCATCTCCCTACACAGTAACAACTGGTTTAGTACCATTCTATTCCAGCACCAAGAATACATTAGCGAAATGAAGTTGTTGGTGGTGGGTTTTTGTTTTGTTTTCTTTGAGACGGTCTCATGAAGCCCTCTCTGGCCTAGAACACATTATGTAGACTAGGCTGACCCTGAACTCAGCAATCCTCCTGCCTCTGTTTCCCAAGTGCTGGAATTAAAGGTTTACACTGCCATACCTGGTTAAGAGTAGAATTTAAAAAAACAAAACAAAAACAAACACACACAAAAAAACAACAACTGTTTTTTTCTATTACAAAATTAGGTTCAAATAAAAAAGATATTAAATAAAAAGAAAAGCATCTACATTTTCTCCCCTTGAAATTCAGTCTTACCTACCATTTATCTTTAGTTTAGAATTTTTTGGGGGGTGGTGGAGCTGGGAGATGGCTCAGCAGTTAAGAGCACTGACTGCTCTTCCAGAGGTCCTGAGTTCAATCCCAGCAACCACATGATGGCTCACAACCATCTGTAATGAGATCTGGCACCCTCTTCTGGCCTGCAGGTATACATGCAGACAGAATACTGTATACATAATAAAGAAATGAATTTTTTATTCATTTTATGTACCAACGACAGATCACCCTATCTTCCATCGTCTCTCCCCGCCTAGCCTTCCCCTGAACCCATCCTCCAATTCCTCGTTCAAAAATGGGGAGTCAGCAGAGCCTGGTACATTCAGTAAAGGCAGGTCCAGGCCCCTCCCCTTGCATCAAGGCTGTGTAAGGTGTCCCACCATAGTTAATGGGCTCCAAAAAGCCAGCTCATACATCAGGGATGGATCCTGATCCTACTGCCAGAGGGCCCCTTAAGCAGATCAAGCTATACATCTGTCTTTTTTATGCAGGGGTCCTAGTTCGGTCCCATGGAGGTTCCACATCTGTTCGTGTAAAGTTCACGAGTTACCACAAGCTTGGTTGGGTTGCTTCTGTAGGTTTCCCCATCATCTTGATGCCCCTTGCCCATAGAATCCCTTTTCTCTCTCTCCGGACTGGACTCCTGGATCTTGGCCTGATGCTTGGCTGTGGATCTCTGGATCTGCTTCCATCAGTTACCTTATGAAGGCTCTATTATGACAAGGTATTCACCAATCTGATTACGGGGTAAGCCAGCTCAGGCACCCTCTCCACTATTGCTAGTAGTCTAAGCTGGGGTCATTCCTGTGGATTCCTGGGAATTTCACTAGCACTAGGTTTCTCCCTATCCCCATGATGTTTCCCTCTATCAGGGTATCTCTTTCATTGCTCTCCTACTCATTCCCTCACCTAGCTTGATCATCCTGATTCTTTATGTACTCATTCCACATACCTTACCCTACATTGCCCCCACACCCACCCTCATTTTACTAATGGAGATCTCATCTATTTCCCCTTCCCAGGGCAATCCATCTTTCCCTCTTTTTTTTTTTCAGGGGGGGGGGCTGAGGATTGAACCCAGGGCCTTGCACTTGCTAGGCAAGCACTCTACCACTGAGCTAAAGCCTAAACCTCATCTGTCCCTCTTAGTGTCCTGTTAGCTAGCTTCTCTGGAGCTGTGGGTTGTCATCTGGTTATCCTTTGCTTTACATCTAGTATCCACTTATGAGTGAGTACATGCCATGTTTGTCTTTCTGAGTTTGAGTTACCTCACTCAGGATGATATTTTCTAGTTCTATCCATTTGCCTGCAAATCTCAAGATGTCATTGTTTCTTATTGCCGAGTAGTATATGTGCCACATTTTCTTTAGCCATTCATCAGTTGAGGGACACCTAGGTTGTTTCCAGATTCTGGATATTAGTAATAATGCTGCTATGAACATAGTTGAGCAAGTTTCCTTCTGGTATTCTTGAGCATTCTTAGGGTATATGCCCAAGAGTGGTATCACTGGGTCTTGAAGAAGATTGATTCCCAATTACCTGAGAAACCTCCACACTGATTTCTAAAGTGGCTGTACAAGTTTGCACTCCCACCACTAGTGGAGGAGTGTTTCCTTTGTTCCATATCCTCTCCTAACATAAGCTGTCATTAGTGTTTCTGGTCATAGCCATTCTGACAGGTGTAAGATAGTATGTAAGAGTCATTTGGATTTCCATTTCCCTGATAAGTAAGGATGTTTGGTTCTGTAGCCCATTTTTAAAATGGATTGTTTGATATTTTGCTGTCTAGTTTCTTCAGTTCTTTATGTATTTTGGAGATCAGCCCTCTGTCAGATTAGGGGTTGGTAAAGATCTTTTCCCATTCTGTAAGCTGTCATTTTGTCTTGTTTACCATGTTCTTTGCCTTACAGAAGATTTTCAGCTTGAGGAAGTCCCATTTATTAATTGTTGCTCTCAGTGTCTGTGCTACTGGTGTTATATTTAAGAAGTAGTCTCCTGTGCCAGTGCACTTAAGGCTACTTTCTACTTTCTCTTCTGTTAGGTTCAGTGTAACTGGATTTATGTTGTGGTCTTGATACACTTGTGTGGTGGTATTGTGTTCCCCGAAATATTGTGCATGCTAATATACTTATCTGGGGTCACAGAACGGAACAGCCCCAATATTAAACTTAGAAGTTAGGCAGTCCTAGCATTCCAGAAGCAGAAATCCCTCTGGATCTCTGTGAGTTTAAGGCCACATTAGAAATAGCCAGGCATGGTGACTCACGCCTTTAATCCCAGAAAGTGAGCCTTTAATCCCAGGGAGTGATGATTCTCTGGATTTCCTTGTTTGTTATGTCTCTCTTTTCTTTCTTTCTTTTTTTTTGTTTTTTTGTTTGTTTGTTTGTTTTTTGTTTTGTTTTGGACAGCCAAATCTTTATTTTGAGGGAATGGGTCTCTAGGGGTTGGGCCTCGGGCCCTCACTGCACAGCTTGTTCATTGGCACTGCCTCCAGAATCCTGTGGCTTCATCACATCCTGAAGCTCTGGAGGGCTGGAGAAGGGCTCTATGCGCCCCTAGGGCCTCAAAGGCGTAATCTGCTTGGAAGGCCAGGCTCACTGTGGCTGGGGCCTGTGGCCATTCTGTCTGGCTAGTGAAGCCACACTTAGCCCAGAGCTTTTCCATCATCAAGGAGCTGGTCATCCTTGTACAGCCGCTGCTCGTCCGGCGGCCACTTGAGGATGCCTTCTGCTATGCGCTTTAATTCGAACACGGTACTCGACTCCTTGGTGTCCATGAAGATGGTGGTCTTGTGATGCTGGATCATGAGAAACACGTCCTGAGGATGGTGGCCCCGCGTCAAAGCCAACCTGACCCCCGACACCCCGCGTGCCCCTCACCCCTCCCTGCACTGCGCCCCTCACCCCCTCACCCGCACCCGCTCACCCATGTCTCTCTTTTCTGATTTTATTAATTTGGATTTTCTCTCTCTGCTTTTTGTTTGGTTTGGATAGGAATTTGTCTATCTTGTTGATTTTTCTTAAACTATTTGTGTCATTGATTCTCTGTATTGTTCTTTTTGTTTCTGTTTTATTGATTTCAGCTCTCAATTTGATTTTTTTCCTGCGGTCTATTCTTCCTGGGTGAGTTTGCTACTTTTTGTTCTATAGCTTTCAGGTGTGCTGTTAAGTCACTTCTGTGAGATTTGTCCAACTTCCTTATTTGGGCATTTAGTGCTATGAACTTTCCTTTTAGTACTGTTTCGTAGTATCCCATAAGTTTGGGTATGATGCACATTCATTTTCATTGAATTCTAGGAAGTCTTTTGTTTCTTTCCTTATTTCTTCTTTGACCCATTGGTGATTCAATTGAGCATTATTCAGTTTCCATGAGATTGTAGGCTTTCTATGATTTTTTGCTGTTGTTGAAATCTAACTTTAAGCCACAATGGGCTGATAAAATACAGGAGGTTTTTTCAATTTTTATGTATCTGTTAAGATTTTTTTGTGTGACTGAGTATGTTGACAGTTTGAGAGAAGGTTCCTTGGTGTGCTGAGAAAAAGGTATATTCTTTTGTGTTAGGGTGGAATGTAGTGGTGTTTGTTCCCCGAAATACTGTGCACGCTAATAAACTTACCTGGGGTCAGAGAACAGGACAGCCACAATATTAAACATAGAGGATAGGCAGTGGTAGCACACGCCTTTAATCCTAGCATTCCAGAAGCAGAGATCTACCTGGATCTCTGTGTGTTCAAGGATACAGCCAAGCATGGTGACTCAGGCCTTTAATCCCAGGGAGTGATGGCAGAAAGCAAAAAGGTATATAAGGTGTGAAGACCAGAAACTAGAAGCTTTTAGCTGGTTAAGCTTTCAAGCTTTTGAGCAGCAGTTCAGCTGAGATCCATTTGGATGAGGTCTCAGAAGCTTCCAGTCTCAGGAAACAGGATCAGCTGAGAAATTGGTGAGGTGAGGTAGCTGTGGCTTATTCTGCTTCTCTGATCTTCCAGCATTCACCTTAATACCTGGCTTCAGGTTTGTTTTTATTAATAAGACCTGTTAAGATTCCTGCTACAGTGGAATGTTCTATAGATATCTATTAAGTCCATTAGAGTCATAACATCTGTTAGACCCTAATTTCTCTGTTAAGTTTCTGTCTAGCAGGTCTGTCTATTGATCAGAGTGGGGTGTTGAAGTATCCCACTATTAGTGTGTGGGATTTGATGTGTGATTTAAGCTTTAGTACTGTTTGTTTTACATATGTGGATGCCCTTGTATTTGAGGCCTAATTTCTGAGTATTGAGACTTCCTCTTGGTGCATTTTTCCTTTGATGAGTATGTAATGACCTTCCTGATCTCTTTTGATTGATTTTAGCTTGAAGTCTGTTTTGTTAGATAATTGGATAGCTATACCAGCTTGTTTCTTAAGTCCATTTGATTGGAAAGTCTTTTCCTAGCATTTTACTCTGAGGTAGTGTCTGTTTTTGAAGTTGAGGTATGTTTCTTATATGTAGCAGAAGGATGGATCCTGTTTTTATATCCATTCTTTTAGCCTGTGTCTTTTTATAGGGGAATTGAATCCATTGATATTATGGGATATTAATGACCAGTGATTGTTAATTCCTGTTATCCTTTGGTGGTAGTTTGTGTGTATTTCACCTCTTTGGGATTTACTACTGTGGGGTTATCTATTTCCTGTGTACACCTAACTTCTTTATGTTGGAGTTTTTTTTCTAGTGCTGGATTTGTGGATAGGTATTATTTAAATCTGGTTTTGTCTTGGAATATCCTGTGCACCTTTTCTATGGTAAATGAAAGTTTTGCTGGGTATAGTAGTCTGGGCTGGCATCTGTGGACACTCTCTCTTTTTTTCTTTCCAGAGCTGAGGACCAAACCCAGGGCCTTGTGCTTGCTAGGCAAGTACTCTAACACTGAGCTAAATCCCCAACCCCTGTGGTCTCTTAGTGTATGCTTTACATCTGTCCAGGACCTTCTGGCTTTCAGAGTTGCCATTGAAAAGTGATTTTTTATTCTGATGGATCTGACTTTATAAGTCACATGGTCTTTGCTGTTCTTACTATTCTTTCTTTATTCTTTATGTTTTGTGGTTTAATTATTATGTGATAAGGGGACTTTTTTGGGAGGTCTAGTCTATGTGGTGTTCTGTAAGCTTCCTGTATTTTCATAGGTATTTCCTTCTTTGAGTTGGGAAAGTTTTCTTGTATGATTTTGTTGAATATATTCTCTGTGCCTTTGAGTTGGTGTTCTTCTATTCCTCTTATTCTTATATTTGGCTTTTTTATGGTGTCGGGGATTTCCTGGATGTTTTTTGTTATGACTTTTTGGGTTTTAGTGTTTTCTTTGACTGACGAATCTGTTTCTGCTATTGTGTCCACCATGCCAGAGATTCTCTCTTCCATCTCTTATATTCTCTTGGTTACAGTTGCATCTGTATTTCCTGTTCTTTTACTCAGATTTTTTATTTCCATCATTCCCTCCTTTTGTGTCTTCTTCATTGCTTCTATTTCAATTTTCAGGTCTTGAACTGTTTCTTTCACCTCTTTAATCACTTTTACTTTGCTATCTTGGCTTTCCTGAAGGGATTTATTGATTTCTTCCAATTTTTTTGGTAGTCTCTTCATCCATTTCTTTAAGGGAATTTTTCATTTCCTCTTTAAAAGCCTCTATCATCTTCATACAATTATTTATAAGATTGCTTACTTCTGTTTCTTGTATGTTGTGATGCTCAGGTCTTGCTGTTGTAAAACCTCTAGGTTCTGGTGGTGCCATATTGCTCTTTATGTTGTTGTAGGTATTTTTGCACTGGCGTCTACCCATCTCTTTTTCCAATAGGTGTAAGAGGTGTTTGTGTCTGAGAGAGCTGCTCTTGGTCCAGTCTGTGCTTACTGTGTCTGTGTCTCAGGAGACCACTCTTGGTTCAATCAGATGTGGCAGATTCTGTTTCTCAGGGAGAAACTGAGATTACAGGGGGATGGTTGGGTTTGGGTTGGGGTGTGGGTCTTGTGGATTGCAGTTTCCAAAGTGGGGTGTAGTGGGGAGGCTTGTGTGGAGAAGTGTTGCCTGCTGGCCTGACACTGGGGCAGTGATGGGTGGGGGTGGGGAGGCACAGATTGTGCTCCCAGGCAAAATCCTAGAGGCAGGACTCTCAGAATGGGAAAAGATTCATTACTTCTTTGTCCCATCAGAGCTGGCAGCTTCTGTCCAACCTTACCTATCTTACTTTTTAATACAACCTATGTTCCTTGCATCCTTTATTTCCATCACTCCCTCAGAACTTTCCTTATAGCATAATCACATGGAAAGTCTGCTTTATTTTACCCTTCACCTTCTAAGTGGCAATGTGGCGAGGTAGAGGTTATTTTGCAAAGGATTAAAAAGTGAATGAATAGTTAGGTAAAGACCCATTCTGATCATCATTATTATTTTCAGTCCTAGGATTGTATATGCAAGCACTCTATTGCCGATGGATATTCCCAGCTCTTTTTTCAGTTTTTATTTTGAGATAGTCTCACTAAGTTTCCTAGGCTGGCCAGGAAGTCTATTGCACAGGCAGTTCTTGAACTTAACCACCATCCTGGCTAGTATCCAGGGTAGCTGGTATAATAATAGGCCTGTGCCATGAGGCTCTATTAGACTTCCTTTTTTAAAAAATTTAAGGTTGGTATTTGCTTTTTACTCTTTTCAGGGCCCCTCCCACCAGCTCCCCAATAAATCACACGCAGATGCTTATTTCTAATTATTATTGCCCAGCCTTAGCTTGGCTTAGTTTCTAGCCAGCTTTCCTTAACTTAAATGAACCCATCTAGCTTTTGCCTCTGGGTTTTTCCCATTCTCTTCTATAAATATTAATCTTATTCCATGGCTTGCTAGTTGTGTAGCTGGGTAGCTAGCCCTTGATGGCCTCCCATTCTCTGGCACTGTCTCTATATGTTCTGTCTGCCTGAGATTCCCATCTATCCTTTCTGGTGCTTTGCTATTGGCCAGTACTTTATTAGACTAGCACGTGTTTTACACAGGCACAGTAACAAAGCTTTACAGAATTAAAGAAATACAACATAAACTAACACACCTTAAAGTAACATTCTACCAAAATTAAATTTTTCATACAATATATTTTAATTATATTTTCCTCTCCCCCAACTGTTTCCAGATACCCACTCAAATTCAGATTCTTTCTCATAAAAATCAAAACAAACAAAAAAAGTACATGGGTTCCATTTTGTGTTGATCAACTATTCATGAGCATGTGGCTTGTCCTAGACTGTGTTTAACATATTTTGTCTCTCCATTGAAGAAAACTGGTTTTCTCCCACCCAGAAGTTAATGGTTGCACATAGCTTCTTGGTTAGAAGTGGGACATTGTGCCCAGTTCCCATTCTCTGTGCTGGGATTTTTGTCTGGCTTGAACTAGTACAGATCTTGTGCATGCTGTCACAGTCTGTGTAATTTCAATTATGCATTAACACTATTGTGTCTGAAAAATGCTGTTTCCTTGGAGTTGTTCATCACCTCTGGCTTTTAGCAGGGAGGGCTTTAATGGGTTTTCCCTTTAGGTCTGAGTGCTCCAAAAGACTCTCACTCTCTGAATGTTGTCCAGTTGTGGTTGTCCATATTATTATCTACTGCAAAATGTCCCCTTTATGATGAGTGCTCAGGAATGTGATACTCTATGGATATAACAATATGTAGTTAGGAGTCATTTTATTTCTATGTTCATTTGGCAGAATAATTATAGTATGGTTTCCTTTGAGGCCTCTGACCTATCTAGTCTCAGGTTCTTGGCCTCATTAGTGTGTCAGGTATAGGTCCCATCTTGTAGAGCTGGCCTTAAATCGAATTAAAAGGTGGTTGATTACTCTTATAGCATTTATGCCACTATTGCACAGTCAGTGGGTATATCTTGCAGACAGGTTGCTGTTACAGCTCACAGGGTTGACAGCTGGGTGAGGTTGATGATTACTTTTCTCCAATAGTGTGTGTCATACATTCCAGCAATTTGAACTCTAGTTACCTGGAGTGAAGGTTCTAATTGAGCATGAGCTTCTGAGTGCCTCTTTGATTTCATTTTCTTTTCATGCCTCCCATTCATACCTAGGCCCCTAACCATACAGGTACTGAACTGCACTATTCTTTCCTCTGTAGTTTGACTTCTTATTTCTTTTGCAGTTCAGGGCATATTTGAATGTGCTCAAAGACTATAGTGCTCTTGGCTACAGAAAGAATGTGAAAACAGTCTTGACCTTACTTTGTACATGTTTCCATCAAAAGGATGTTTGATTCTTATGACCACGTTTTCTCGACCTTGTTCATGTAGTGATGTGTACTAAAACTGATAATAAAAGATGAAACAAAAGCTAAAAGATTGTGTGTTCTGTTACCTAAGATGACAGTTTAGGGCCAGAGACAAGAGTACTTATAGCTGTCATGCCCAAAACTGTTTAGCAGTTCCTTCTTTTCCATTGCTAGTTCTCAGTTCATGTACTAGATATGTCCTTTTCCTGTGCCATTTAAGAATAATTTTCCGGTTTCAGGCTTGTCTTTGAAGAGGACCTGGCACTATTGGGTTCATGTGCTGTGCAAGTGCTGCTGCAGGGAGCTGAGGGGAGAGCATGGTGGTGCTGGGAAGCCAGGACATGAGTTAGAGTCCGAAGAGGAGATCCTAAGAGCTCATTGCATGAAGGGGTGAGGATGAAGCCTGGATTGCCTTTTGAGACAAGATGAGTGCAGTGACCTATGACGATGTGCATGTGGAATTCAGTGTGGAAGAGTGGTCTTTGCTGGATTCTTCCCAGAAGAACATATACAAAGATGTGATGCTGGAGACCTACAGGAACCTCACAGCTGTAGGCTACAGTTGGGAAGACCATAATACTGAAAAACATTGTCAAATTTCTAGAAGACATGGCAGGAATGAAAGAAATCATACTGGAGAGAAACTCTCCAAAAATACTCAATGTGTTAAAACCTTTGTATATCACAATCATCTTCAAATACATAAAAGAAGACATACTGGAGAGAAACCCTATGAATGTAATAAATGTGACAAAGCCTTTGTATCTCAGCATCATCTACATAGACATGAAGTAACTCATACTGGAGAGAAGCCTTATGAATGTAATCAGTGTGATAAAGCCTTTGCACATCACAGTAGTCTCCAAACACATAAAAAAAGTCATACTGGAGAGAAACCTTATAAATGTAATCATTGTGGTAAAGCCTATGCACATCACAGTAGTCTCCATATCCATAATAGAACACATACTGGAGAGAAACCATACAAATGTAATCAATGTGATAAAGCATTTTCACAATACAGTAATCTCCAAGTGCATAAAAGAAGACATACAGGAGAGAAACCCTATGAATGTAGTCGATGTGATAAAGCCTTTATATATTGTGGTGATCTCCAGAGACATGAAAGAATACATACTGGAGAGAAACCTTTCAAATGTGATCAATGTGATAAAGCCTTTTCACGACAGTGTAAACTTCAAATACATAAAAAATCTCATACTGGAGACAAGCCTTATGAATGTAGTCAGTGTGGTAAAGCCTTTGTATGTCAAAGGAGTCTCCAATTACATAAAAGGACGCATTCTGGAGAGAAACCCTATGAATGTAATGAGTGTGGTAAAGCCTTTGTATGTCAAAGGGGTCTCCAAAGACATAAAAGGACTCATACTGGAGAAAAACCTTATGAGTGCAATCAATGTGGTAAAGCCTTTGCACATCACAATAGTCTTCAAGAACATAAAAGAACACATACTGGAGAGAAACCATACAAATGTAGTCAATGTGATAAAGCCTTTTCACAATACAGTAATCTACAAAAGCATAAAAGAACACATACTGGAGAGAAACCCTACAAATGTAATCAATGTGGTAAAGCCTTTTCTAAACATGCTCATCTTCAAGCTCATAAAAGAACACATACTGGAGAGAAACCCTATGAATGTAGTCAGTGTGGTAAGCTCTTTGCATATCAAGAGAGTCTCCAGTTACATAAAAGAACACATACAGGAGAGAAACCCTATGAATGTAATGAGTGTGGTAAGACCTTTATATGTCAAAAGAGTCTACAAATACATAAAAGAATTCATACTGGAGAGAAACCTTATGAATGTCATGAATGTGGTAAAGCCTTTGCATATCACAGTAGTCTCCAAATACATAAAAGAACACATACTGGAGAGAAACCATACAAATGTAATCAATGTGATAAAGCTTTTACAAAATACAGTTATCTCCAAATACATAAAAGAAGACATACTGGAGAGAAACCTTATGAATGTAATCAATGTGATAAAGCCTTTGCATGTCAAAGGAGTCTCCAAAGACATAAAAGAAAACATCCTGGAGAGATACCATATGAGTGAAATTAGCGTGGTAAATCCTTTGCATATCAAAGTAGTCTCCAAGTATATAAAAGAAGACATACTAGAGAAAAACCCTATGAATGTAATTAATGTGGTAAAGCCTTTGCATATTAGTAGTCTTCAAAATCATAAGAAAATCATACTGCCAAGAAACCGTATAAATGTAGTCAGTGTGGCAGTTTTGCAATTCATGGTAGTCTTCGGACAAGAGTTAAAACTTTTAGTGTGTAATTGGGCTGTTAAATCCTGTGCATATAACATTAATCTGTGACGATCTGGAAAAAATGAATACCAAAAGAAATCTGACTATAAAGGATTTGGTAAGATCATTAGCCAACATATGTACATTTAGTTACATGAGATTATTCTGGAGGAAAAAAAAACTAGCAAGTGTCACCAATCTCTTCAGTCATTATGATGTCTTTATTTTGATTGTGCCTACAAACTCACATAGACAAGAGGCCTATGCATTTAAACTATAAACCTACTCTTAGATTCCTTCTCTTCAATCACAGAAAAAAAGAAATCCATGAGTAAAACTTTATGGATATGTATTAGTGCATTTTCTGTTGCTGTAGTAAAACATAATGCCTAAGTCAACTTATGAAAGAATTTAATTGGCCCTTGGTTCCTGAGAGATACTGGATCACAATGAAAGTGGCATGGCAACAAGTGTCAGACAGGGCAGCTAAAGCAAGAAGCTAAGAACTTACATACTCAACCTGCACCATGAAGCAGACAGTAGGAACTGGAAATGGTGTATGTATGAAAACTCTCAGGCTCTCCCCTAGTGACATATTTTATAAACATGGCAGCATTTTGTAAATCTTCTGAAATGATACCAGCAACTGAGAAGGATTGTTTTCTCTGACTTCAAGCCTACATTCTAGCTTTCTGTTACATGAACCACTTCACAATGAAGAAAATCTGTAAGCCTTTTAAATGTTTCAAGATTTGTGTTACTAGAATGAATGCTTACAAGAGAAAAGCATTCATGAGGAAAATTTGTTTACAGATTTTAGATATGTGATGTCAGTGTGTCTTTGTGTAATTATATGCATGTGCATTCTGGTTCCCAAGAAGGTTAGACCCTTGGAGCTTCTTGTAGCATGAATTACAGGAATTTGTCAAAAACCTAACTTTGGTCCCGGGAATGAACTTGTCTTAATTTTTCAGCCATGTCTCTAGCCCTTTAAATATTTTCAAACCTTTTACTATCATCTTGATATCAAGTAATAGGGAAGAACTGATATAAGAGGAAACCCTGTTCATGTATATGATTTTGTTGAAGAATTTACTCATTCTAGTTGTCTTCAGGTTCAAGAAAAAAAGATTTATTTCATCTTTTTTTCATCATAGCCTTAAAGGAAGAAAATTATGTACAGTTTCACTAAAGACTTATGTTGGAGATCAGTGTATTGTGGTTCTGTTTTGCAACATTTGAGGTAGTTATTAAAGTTGCTACATGTGTTGCAAATCTATTTAGTCAAATTCAATTTGTGGTCTTTATATTCCTCTGTGGCCATTGTTCATCCTTGATTGTGCTTTCACTTGGAGATAGATAGTTTTCTATTGCAGTGTATAAAATAGGATGCCCATCATCTAAGTAGTCCATAGTTCATTTAAACATCAGGCAATGCTGATCATACTTTTCAAGTAAGGGTTTCTGTGAAAGGGTGATGGGTTTTTATTCTTGGTTTTCTTTTTCATGTTTTCACAAATTCCCTTAAGATGTTGTTTGTTATTCAGCCTAGGTTGGATGTCAGTAATTTGCCTGGAATACATTTGAACTCATGATCCTCATGTGTCAGTCTCCAGTGTAAAAGTCCATGGGTAGATGATACGCCCATAACGTTTGCTATTTCGTCAACGTAATTTAAAATGTTAATGTTAAATTGCTTAACAGAGGAGAATATAAGAAACATTAAGTACCTCATGTGTACATCCAAAGCTACACTTTCATCTCTGGAAGAGATGTAATGAGGTAAAATGATCAGCAGTCAGCTGTACATTTGCCATCTGTTTCCCCCTTTCTCTGCTTATTTTATTAGCTTTGAATTACTTTCCATTACACGTGATTCATTATATTCTTTACACATGTGTAAAGTAAGAAATGCATTATCCTTTTTACTGTTTTTACAATGGTGGCTAAAATGTTACAAATAAGAACTATATACACTAATATTATCTTGATTTAGGACCTTTGCCATTGAAGAAGCCAGGGCTTATGATGTTGCTCTGAGATAGATCTTTTTAAAAACTGTCTCATTGCTTTATTTAAGTGGTTTCTATATTATTAATGAATTAATGTTGTATTAGCTGTAAAATACTGATAGATCCCCAAAACAACAGTGTATTAGTTTGGACTTTAAAATAGTTGGGGCTTAGAGAGGCTTAACAATGGTAGTTTGAATGCTAGCTTAAATTTCACCAAGAAGCAGCGTGCATTACATTGGTGTGCTATTTAATACTTGTATGAGGAATAACTAAATCTGGAGAGTGAGAAATAATTGTTATCCATGACCTTCTCTGAAGAAACCATTGTAACAAGTTTTAGCTGACAGCAGATGCTAAGACCACTATCAGTGTTGATGGATGCTGCCAATTTGTACAATTTAGTAGACAAAATCATGTTTTATACCATCACTTTGATACATTATCTGCAGATGGGGTAGGTAATTCTCATCCCTGTTGTCCTTCTCTTGAGTAGTTGATCTTATTTGATTTCTTTCAGTGCTTATTTTATGTGACTTCAGCTCTGTCAGTTCATTTAGATTTTTTTTTTAAAGCTCCACACCAAAACTTAGGGTTTAAAATGGCAGAGTAAAATATTTGTACTCTATTGTGTCTGAAGTTACCTTCATACAACACAATACAGATTCCCATAGACAAATTTGTTGTAACTCCAAACTGAAATATTTGAAAAATGGTTGCCACATGTAAAAAGATCCTTGTAGAAAGATATCTCCGAAGTGACAGGACAGTGACATGGCTCTTCTGTTTACACTAGGTCGGGACATATAGGGAGGCATGGGAGCATCCATAGATTTTTGGCAGCATGAACTAGCAAGAAGAAAAGCAAATAAGATATACACAAGTGCACTATCATTTCAGCATCAAGACAGAGGGAAAGATTGCCAGAGACTCTTTGGTACCTGTTTCTGGCATCAGGAAGGAGTAATGTTTTAACTTTTTCTAACATGTAATATGTATTCGCCATATTTTTCACAAACACACGTGTATAAACTGTTCTGTTGGAAAGAACTTCCATCTAGTCTAGAATATAATGCTGTTCCCTCCTACCCCAGTATTCCTTTGAATAACTGGTCTTGGGGTGCTCAGGCCATTCAAAGGTAAGTAATTAAGAGGAAATGAGCATGGTCCATGAAAAATGCTACAAAAAAAAAATGAATAAATAAAACAGAAAACAAGTGACAACCCATGATGAAATTTTACAGGCCCAAGTTGGTGGGGTAGTTTATGAAATAGTGAACTTTTGAAATGAGACAGGACTCAGTGGTTAAGACATATACTGCTCCTCGAGTAACTTTAGTTTACTTTCTAGTACCTTTGTCAGGTGACTCAATAGCCACCTGTAACTCCATCTCCAGGGGAATTGGTCAGCTCTGTCCTCTATGTGCACCTGCACACATGTGAACATACCCATGTATGTACTTAAAATCAACAATCATTTTTAAAAATCTTTAAAATGACAGTGTTGCCTGTATTTTTATGGTAATTTGCTAGTTCTGGATAGAAGCCTTTGGTTCAGTTAGCAGCCCTGCAAAAACTAGAGGCAGTGTTTATTGATTCATGAGCTAGGAGAGAGCAGTTTGGCAGAGCTCAGGAAGAAAAGGTGCACAAGGAGAAATAACAGATGTTAGAATGGAAAGTCAACGTTGAAGCCTCAGTGAGGTGGCTTGATGATAGGCTTTGAAAGTTGAACAAACTGAAATAGGAAAGAAAGGAGATGTACTTATTGTAGTTCTGGAAATAGAGATCCAATGTTTCAACAAAAGCATTTAAATGACTCCAAAAGTTTTCTACACAGAAATCTTTATAAGTTGAAAGAACACACAAAGACCAAAGAAAAATGAATATATACCCATCACTGTCGTTAGATAGTCTAGGTCAACAACATAGGGAATGTGTATACTTCCATTGTGCATCCCATGAAAACAGATCAGATTCCCTGTAGGTGATGCTGTGTAATTGAATGTTAATCGAGAATATTTTTGCATTACAGGGAAATGATAAATCCTGTAACTTATAAGGGGAAGTAAAATGTGATCTCACAGGCAAAGTCTACTGACATCTGTTTAAATATGCAAACACTGAAAGTAAGTAGTATGTATCTGTTCTATTTCATAAGCTGCAAAGAGACTGAGTGTGTCCAGGGTATATTGGGTCATTGGGGAACACTGTACCAATAAGAGTAAAATAACAGTTGTGGTACAGAATAAAATAACCAAGCAGAAATAAATAGGAAAAGGAAAGAAGACAGATGTGGCATAGTTTGCCAGTTTCTCATTATAACCTGAGATCATAAGACTGAAAACTTAGATTATTAAATGAAAGAGGTATTAGTATTCTTGAAGAAATAAAGCTAAATACAATAGGACATTTTAAAAATACTTAGGCAAGATGATGTATTGGAGAGGAGGTTGGAAGTGTATACATACTAAATTTCTAACTAAAATAATCTGAGTTGACCCCAAGGATGAAACACCAAAATGATTTCCAAGGTGTTCTTTACCCTTGCAAATACCAGGGTCATACATGAGCATTCTAACACACACACACACACACACACACTTCACAAAACAAAAAGCTCTAATCTGTGCTCCTTAACTAAACACGTTTTCACTTCTTTCCAGGGAAGTAGTTCTCAGTATGGTCAAAAGTGGTATCACCTTTGGACTTGTCAGACATACCTTCTGAGATCCAGAGGTCCCAGGTCACATCTGTTGTGTCACAGACATTTGAGAAGCCCCTCCCTGCATTCCTCTTGGTCAAAGTGTTCTATAGAACTGCAGAAGGCTTTTTCTTAGCTTTCTTTCTTTTCCGTTTTTTTTTTAAATTTGTTTTTTTGTTTGAGAAGGGGTCTTCTATGTAACTCAAGCTAGTCTAGACCACTGTGTAGCCCAGGCTGGCCTTGTACTTTCTACCCTAAATAAATTTGTGTGAGTGCTATCAATCTTTGTGAAAATTAATTTAATTTCCTTTTTTATTTTTGCCACATTGACCTTTTTATCTTTTCAGAAGTATCTCTTTTTTCACAGAAAACAAGATTTCCTTCCTGTTTCCGTGAAGACAATGAAAACAGCTGGGTTATTATTGAGAACATCCGAGAGAACTCCACAGACCAATGAGTAGAACCAATAAGAACATAATCTTGGCCATTTTAACACTGAAAAGTTCTGCATTTCTGCTGTTTCAGGTATACTACTACAAGCACTGTTTGTCACCAAAGGTAATTCTGTTTTTTCTTATTAGATGTCATTGTGGTTTCGTGTTTTCTTAACATTTACATTGCAGTATATTCAATTAATAATGTTGAGCCTTTATGGAAGCATTTCTTACAGGGGTTCTCATCTTTGTAGGATGTAGTAGGCAGTTCAAAATTACAATGAAATGTTTTTGTAATATACAATTAATCAAAAGTAATGTTTCAATCCTATTTAATCTATTCACATTTTCTGACAAATAAAACTTATTGTTCCACAAATTAGTATCAGTTAAATGAAGTCACTGATAATTTTGATATGTTATCAAAATTACTTTATCTTATAGTGTGTTGTTTTTGTTTTTGTTTTTGTTTTTGTTTTTGTTTTTCGAGACAGGGTTTCTCTGTAGCTTTGGAGGCTGTCCTGGAACTCACTTTGTAGACCAGGCTGGCCTCAATCTCACTTAGATCAACATGCCTCTGCCTCCCAAGTGCTGGGATTACAGGCGTGCACCACCACCGCCCAGCTATAGTGTGTATTTTGATTCAAAATCTACCAGAAGAATTGTAGTAGAACTTACCTTTGTTGCTGTTTGTAGGACTGAAGACGTGGAGATACTGGTTTGGAGTCCAGTAGCTTCTTGCAGTAGTAAATGCTTGTAGCACCATGTTGGGATGACTACATAGCTTTCCAGGATCTTAGGACAGATTACCCTAAATTGGTCACTGTCTAGGGAAGGGGATTATTTGCTATCTTAGAGTAAAGAAGGCCTACTTCTTCTTATGTTTGGAGTTTCCTGTAGATGTCCTTTAGGCCCTAGCCACTTAAGTACATGAGTTTATATTTCCTGTGATCTACAAAGGAAATCAATCCAATTATCTAATAATTAAGGTAAGGAATAGTTATACTGTGTTTCATAGAGGGATAGGCTTGACTTTTCAGATTCAGGACAGTCGTTCAGGTTTTAAATGCAGACCAGTTTATTTGGATGTTCTGTCAGGGAGCACAGCTCCTCATATACCCTTGGCCCAATATACTCTTTGACAGACTGAGTTCCCAGCTCAACGAGGGAAAACCATGGAGCAGTGAGGGAAGAAGGGGACATCTGCCTGGCCAGCTAAATTAACCCTGACAGCCAGTGGAGTAACTGATACCACAATGCCATCCCCCTCACATACTGAAATACAAACTCTAGTAGAATGGTAGCTTTGTGAGCATTCTGTGGACTCTAATTTTCAAGTACAGATATTCTTCAACTTACAGTAAGATTATACCCTGAAAAACTCATTATAGGATAAAAATATTGTAAGTAAAAAATAACAAGCCTCACCTACTGAACACCATAGTTTGGCATATAGTATGCTGTGAAATAGAGTACCTTCATCATCATGTGGCTGGTAACTCCACAGCACCGTGAGTATTGAATAGCCTGTCAGTTGGAAAGGAAAAGACAAACATTCAAAACTTAATGTATCATATCTATGCAGTGTATAATACTTCCACACCTATTGTAAACTCAAAACATGAGTCTCTGTATCTGAAGTTGGGATCCATTCATAATTGGCTCACAGTTAATACCAAAAAGGAAAAGACATGTTTCTAGGCATTATTTTCTTCTCATTACACCTAACCAGTTAATGTGGTTTGAATTTGGGTGCTTGTCTAACTTGTATTTACTGATGACTTGTTAAGACCTAGGATATATAGCAAGAAAACTGAGATTAGCAGGGCAAAGGTCTTACTCTGTTTGATAGTCTTAGCAGTAGTAATGATTCTTGTTTGTTGTGGGGTTCTCTGAGTAGCCCTGGCTGTGCTGGAACTAGCCCTGTAGACCAGGCTGGCCTCAAACTCTCAGAGATCCACCGGCCTCTGCCTCCTGAGTGCTGGGATTAAAGGGGTGCACCACCACTGCCTGGCAGTAGTAGTAATTCTTCAGTCTGGGCTCAGAGTTCAAGTCTTTGTTCAGTCATCTGGCTTTTAGCTGGTCACTTCTTTGAGCTTTGATTCCTTCGGTTGGGACTCTTAGCAACATTACCAACTGAGCTAAGATAGTCTAGTTGATGCGATGCATCTCACTTAGTGTTTTCTACATGTATGTGATCAAAAATAATAGCTTCTAGCTGCTTATGTTTCCTACTGAAGGTTTTACATTACCATTTTCAAAATAAAGTTGAAAGGCTAGTGAGATTGCTCAGTGGTAAGGTCACTTGCCTCCCCGCTGGACAATCTGAGTTCAATTCCTGGAACCCACATCGTAGAAGGAGAGAACCAACTCTTGAAAGTTGTCCTCTGACCTCCACACATGTGCTGTGACACACCTTCTCCCACCCCTTAATAAACTAAGAAACAAACAAATAAATAAAAATAAAGTTGCCAGGTGGTGGTGGTGGCGCACAGCTTTAATCCCAGCACTCGGGAGGCAGAGGCAGGTGGATCTCTGTGAGTTCAAGGCTGGCATGGTGTACAAAGCGAGTTCCAGGAAAGGCGCAAAGCTACACAAAGAAACCCTCTCTCGAAAAACATAAATGAATAAATAAACAAACAAACAAACAAATAAATAAATAAATAAAAGTTGAAGTAAATGATTATAGAGTCCTTGTGAGCCTATTTCTCACTGTTTTACACATGAGTTAACTTGGATCTACATTGAGTGTTTCTTGCTCATGATTAAAGCTTGTGTCTTTACTGGAGCTGCTCTGATGTATAAGTAAAACTCTGTCTAAACAGAGTATGTTCAGATTGGCAGATATGAGAGCAACATTGGGGGATTTGCACCATGGGGGAAAAGAAATTGCTGGAGGAAAGATCTGTCAATAGGTTTTTGTTTCTTGTTTTAATTATTTTTAATGGGAAAAATAATTTTGTGCTTGTCTATTCATAAGAATGGTCCAGCAGAGCAGTGTCTTTGGCCAAGCAATATGGCCTGAGATGTAGTAAGTAGAGAAGTGACTGTAAAGCGGAATGTAGGCAGTTCTTCTCTTAGGAGAAGAGGGCAGTCAGACTGTTCGAATGTAATTTCAATAGGTAGTCAAGTATTGGGAGGGGTTGAAAGTTCTCTAATTCCTTTTCTTTTCTTAGGAAAGAGAAAGCAATGCAATATGGTGGCAGAGGGGATACGGAAAATGTTTTAAAAAGAGAAAAGAGCAGAAAAAGTCACCTAAGAGAAGGAGAGGATTAATGGCCAAGGAAATGAAATGTAGCACTGCTAAGCAGAATGAAGGCTCTACCCTTATTCCTGGAGATCTGGCAGTGACACCAGTTTACAGCTGTAGTTAGCTGTGTGCTTGCTTGTGCTGACAAGTGAGGAGTTGGATTCCCTTGCTTGTTTCGAATGTTTTGTGATGAAGGGTCTCACTATGTAGTCCAGGTTGGCCTAGAACCCACTAATGATCTTCTGGCCTCAGCCTCCCAAATACTGGAATTATAAGATTGTTCCACCGAGCCGAACTGTGAATGTGAACTGTTTTGTGGGATTTTTGTTTGTTTTGGTTTTGATTTTTGGAGTTTCTGTGGGGAGGTGGTTGTGGGGTTTTTTTGTTTTGTTTTGTTTTGTTTGTTTTTAACTAAGCAAGTAAAATAATGGCAAATTGTGAGTTTGTAGGAGGGCTTGTCTTATAAAACATGGTTTTTGTGACAGCATTCCTCATAATGGTGTCACAGAGGAAGTAGACTGCTAATAAGAATGTAGTTTTGACATGGTGTAAAGTTCTAGGTAGAGGTGATAGTAACACTACTGTAAGTATGTGTTTACTTCTCTAGTTGGAGTCATGAACTGAGAGAGCAGGGCTTAAGAATGATTTGGACTAAAGTCTTATTTGATAGCCAGCTTAGTCAGAGCATCAGACTATATATACTCTGAGGGTTAAGTGCTGCAAGCCACTGGAAGATGTAATGGAATTCAGCTATCACAAAAGCTACTACTTGGAAAGGTCAAGGACTTGCCTTAGGTCAAGCCATGGCTTAAGAAGTCTTGGTTATATTTTAGCTTTTGTGTGTGTGTGTATACATATATATATACACACACACACATAATAATATATCTATATATATTAGCCGATTCCTGCAATGATTTCCTTGTATGCTATGTATGCTTCCAAGAACTCATAATGGTGCATTTTATTGGAAATACCTACCAAGCATCCAAGGCCAAATGATCTGAATTAGGGTAAATTAAACTCAGACCTTCCTTTCCTATACAGCCTTGGTAGTATTTACACTAACATTAGAGACTCCTAACATTTACCTAACCACCCCTAGGAATGTAGTTTGAGCCATAAATTCCCTTTTTCTGATATATTAACCAATTTTAGCTCTCAGTGGCCCTCCTCCTTTACCACTTCCCTTTGGGTTGTAAAAGAAAGCCTGACAGTCACTGCCTGAAGAAAACTCTTGTCTGCCTTTAGGACCCTGTAAGAATTCAAGCCTGGGGACCTTCCTTTAGCTAGAGCAGCACTGTTCCATGAGTAAATAACTGTTAACCTCAGAGACTTGAGGAGAATGTTGAGGATTTTTACTAGAGAGGATTCTTGATTTCTTGTTTTCTTGGAGTTGTCTCAGAAGCACTCAGAATTCCCCTCACACGACTCCATTTTGGATTGTTCCAACATACATACATTTAACATACAGTTAATTACATACTTTAAAATGGTAGGATTTATGATATATGGTCTTAATTTTTATAAATTTTATATAAAATAATCTACTAGCTTAAAAATGTCCTTACTCCAAACTCAACCAATTCAACTGCTTAAAAATTCAGGCTCCTAAGGTAGAGTTGTAGTGATAAACAAATGACTGTCTACAGTTTCCGTCCCTTGTCAGGATTGAAGATTTTTATTTTTCTTCTGTTTGTTTCTCTCACTTGTCCATTTGTATTAAACCGTTACTGTCTACAGCGCAGATCTTGTGAGAGACTGAGTCAGGCTCTGCCTTAATTACTCTTCCTCCTTCCTTTCTCCTCCAACTAACAATTTCTTACTAACATTTATGTAACCGAGCACTAGGCCAGACATGGTAATACAAAGACAGCTTGGCCTTGGCACCTGGCGTTGAGTGTGCAGGTTAACAAGAAGACAAGCCTTCTTTAGGAATGTTGAGCACATGGTGTTGTAGGATGAGGCGATTCTAATTGTTCGTCAGCTTCCTCTTGGTTATTTGGACTTCATAGGTAGAAAATCATTGAAAGTGCAAGGAGCTGTCAAACTTCTTTGAGCTTGAAACACTCTTCTTTTCTTAGAGCACCCAACATTCTTTCTCCTATTTAGTTTCAAACTGTTTAGAGGCGTATCATTACACACTGATAATATTGCTTTCTTCCTTCTGACTCTCTGAACCTGGACATTTAAAAAGTACTATTAACTTATAAGGAACCTAGAACATTTGAATAATAGTGTACATTATGAAAGGTGTGGGTATTGGGACCATCTCTCTACTAGAAATAATGACTTTGCTTTGCAGTGTTGTTATGAGGGAGTATTTGGTGTAGTTAGAGTTTTCCTGCCTGGCCCAGTCAGGACAAATCTCTCTTACCTGCCAGTCTCACAGTCGCTCAGACCCAACCAAGAAAGCACACAGAAACTTATATTGCTTACAAACTGTATGGCCGTGGCAGGCTTCTTGTTATCTACTTCTTCTATCTTAAATTAACCCATTTCTGTTAGTCTATACTTTGCCACATGGCTTGTGGCTTACCAGTGTCTTTACACGTTGCTTCTCATGGCGGCAGCTGGCAGTGTCTCTCTCCAACCTTCTGCTTCCCAGAATTCTCTTCTCTCTTGTCCCGCCTATACTTCCTGCCTGGCCACTGGCCAATCAGAACTTTATTTACACAGAGCGATATCCACAGCACTTCCCCTTTTCTTTTTTTTTTAAAGGAAGGTTTTAACTTTTACATAGTACAATTACATATAACAAAACAATCATCAAACAAGAATTACAGTTACAATATTAAAGAAGATATCCTAAGGTTTTTATATCTAACTTGTTTTTTATCATAACTGAGGAAATTATAACTATCTAGTCTTCAACCACATCAAAGACCTCAGAAGGATATAATATTACCTGAGAACCAGGAAAAGGATGCAAGCAACTTTCGGGAGTCTTGCAGGATAGACAGAGACAGCTGGCAGCCTGAACAGTCACCTAATGTTCCTTTGTAAAGTTGGGGCATCTGTCTTCAGCCCACAGGGCTAGTCTCTTGGTCACTTCTCTCAGTGTCCTGTAGAATGTCTGGCTGTTTCCTCTGCAAAGCAGGAACCTGAAGGACCATTTTGAAAGCAAAGTTCAGTGGTCACCTTTCTATGGGTCCTGCATGTCCAGGTGATCGAGCAGTCCAGGCAAGAACAGTTTCTTGCCCAAATGGCTATTTTTGCCAAGGTGAAGATAAACTCCATATGAAGTGTCTTCAATGCCCATCCTCCTCTCTGAAGTAAATCGGTGCTGCCAGGAGCAGACATGTATCACTGTCTAGAAAGTCTAAATTTTAAAAATATTTTAAATGCCATATTCTGAAGGTCTTTGAAGTATTTGAAGATTACCTGTCTATCTGAAATATCTCTATGTATACCCAGAAGACTTAACTAACATGGCTATGAGTATGATTATCACAGATGATGTTAATTATTAATCTATTTTTAATTATCCATTACAATTTTAAATGAGCTATACAAACATAATACCTTAAACAGGAGTAGAAATATATATATATATATATATATATATATATTATAACAAAATTAACTTTGTTTGTATCAATAGACTAAAATCTATACCAATGTAAAACATTTTAAACAAGTTGTTGCTCTTTAGAAGTAAGTTCCCTAATCTACCCTTTCATCCTATTATATCTATATCATATTCCCCTTTCTTCTTTAGAAAGAGATCTCATTTATAATCAACCTGCTTTAAAGAAAAATATTGTTTTTTCTCTGTCCCACACCAGAGGGCTCTTCTGATTTGGGACACAAGAATCCCTTAACCTTTTCTTTTGGCAATATGTCTGGGTTTAGAGAAGGAGTGAGCCAATTCCATCTCCAAAGCCAGCTTGATAATTTGGGGAATGTGGGCGTAGTTTTTCTTACTACTTCCTGCTGGAAGGGGGCGCTGTATCTTATGGGGACACAAAGAAAATTTTAGGATTATAGAGTAGTCCATTAGGGTGAACCTCTGAGCCAGTTGACTTGAAACCATTCTGGATGTCAGATCATCTGGGCCATGGTGTCATTGGAGACCTTTCAGGTGGTCTTGGCTGATCAAACCTGATGTATCTTAATCTGGAACAAATCCATAGCCTCTGGCTTTCTGTGGAAACAAAAGCAGAGACTCCTTTCCAAAGCAACATATCCTTATATCCAAATTTTGAAGTCAAGTTACCTTTACAATTTACATATTTATTTAACTCAACAGCTTTTATGATCAAATCGGTAGAGCATGAGACTCTTAATCTCAGGGTCGTGGGTTCGTGCCCCACGTTGGGCGCCATTTGTAGTTAGAGTTTTCCTGCCTGGCCCAGTCAGGACAAATCTCTCTTACCTGCCAGTCTCACAGTCGCTCAGACCCAACCAAGAAAGCACACAGAAACTTATATTGCTTACAAACTGTATGGCCGTGGCAGGCTTCTTGTTATCTACTTCTTCTATCTTAAATTAACCCATTTCTGTTAGTCTATACTTTGCCACATGGCTTGTGGCTTACCAGTGTCTTTACACGTTGCTTCTCATGGCGGCAGCTGGCAGTGTCTCTCTCCAACCTTCTGCTTCCCAGAATTCTCTTCTCTCTTGTCCCGCCTATACTTCCTGCCTGGCCACTGGCCAATCAGAACTTTATTTACACAGAGCGATATCCACAGCAATTTGGGAGTGAGACTTTTGTTTTTGCAAGTATCAAACAGAACCTGACACTTGAGATGTGTTCATTATAATCCTTAAACCTCAGTTTCCATCTAATCACTAATTCAGTATATGGAGATGCAGTTAGAAATATGGGACTAAATAGACAAACCCTAATTTCATAGAGATAGTGGAGAACCAGCTGGTTCATGCTGTAGTCTCAGGACTTGGGAGACTGAGGCAGGACAGAGAGAAGGATGGTGCCGGATGAGGAAGGAGGGGGACACAGACAGACATAGGAATTTGGGTGTAGAGGTATTCCTTGATGGGCATTCATTGGTTCAGAAATGCTGGCCATACCACTGAATAATTTCAGAGCAGCAGGTGCAGCACTCGCCATACCAGTTCATAGAGCCATAAATACTCCTGTGGCACTTGGACACTATCTCCTCCCTCCAGCCCACACCTGCAGTGCAACAGGGGTCTTATCTGCCCCAGCGGCCTGAGTGGGTCATCGATCTGTGGCCCTCCACTCCCACACAACACCTCACCTAGCCCCCGTTACCATCTTCTTCCCCTGTTATATCATTTTCAAGTGTTAGGAGATAAGAATTGTAAGTTTGCTTTTCTGTTCTTCCTACTAACATCTACTTCATAGAAACTAATGGGAGCACACTAAATGAGCATTCTTCTCCTAGGGAGAAATGTGTGGTCCTTCTCATGTCCTTAGACCTGTTCTCCATTGCCCGTGCCTTTGCTTTGCTACTTTCTTCTTTCAGCACTACCTTCTGCTTACTACTCTCATTTTTAAAATGTTCTGGCAAAAAAGCAAACCAAGACAAAAATATGGCTTCATTAATGGTGTAATGATTGCTTTAGTTTTGTTCCTAGTATATGGTTTGAAATATTCAGGCTTGAACTTTGCCTTATTCTAGGATGGCTGGTTTCAGATAGCTGAGAATATGGGATTTCAGTGCTTAAAGATTGAAAGCAAAGATCCTCGGCTAGATGGAATCGACTCACTTTCTGGAACTGAAATCCCTCTGCACTATGTCTGTAAGCTGGCCACTCACGCCATCCACGTGGTGTTCTTTCATGAGAGGAGCGGCAACTACCTCTGGCATGGTCACCTGCGACTCCAAGGACACATGGACAGAAAGGTTGTTCCTTTTCGAAAGTTACAGTTCGGTCGTTATCCTGGAGCTTTTGACAGGTAAGTCAGTCTGTAACAGTAAACAATAATAAATCAATAATGTTATGTGTTTATACTTATATGTAATCTGTATACTCCTACATTGAAGTATTATACCTCGGAAATCTGCTGCAATTCTGCAACAGCATGGATGGGTTCTACAATGCTGAGTGTCTAAGGCAGAAAAGAATAGTAGCATATAATATACCGTGTTCATGGATATATTTAAAATAGAATAAAGGTACAAAGAATAGTAAGGACAAGTTCCCCCCAAAGAAGATAGAATGTATCCCTAGGTGGGGAAGGATAGAGAGGGAGTTACTGAGTGAAGTACAGAGGCCTCCAGGGGAGCCGACAAGATTCAGTGTCTATGACGAAGATGAAAACACAAATGCTTGTAACGCATTATTTTACATGACGCCTTTATGTTTACATGGACTCGAGTGAGCATGTGAGCGTGTGTGTGTGTGTGTGTGTGTGTGTGTGTGTGTGTGTGTGTGTGTGTGTGTGTGTGTGTGTTTGATTTTGTTTTACCCGTGTCCTGAGGTGGTGACTCACACCTGTAAACCTAGCACTCGGGAAGCTGAAGCAGAAGAGTGAGGAACTAGTTGCAGGCTAGCCTGGCTGTAATGATGAAACCCTGCCTCAGGAAACTAAGACAGATCATAAGAAAAAAACAATACTCTGTGTAGAAGTCTCTCAACTATCACACTAATAAACGCTGCTGACAAGAAACAGGTACTTGAGGAAACTTGTGAAACCCGACTGTGAATGTCAGCTTTCTGACCCAGAGTCATACTTCTCTTTCTTCTCGGAAGTCATTAATAATGATGTTATAATCTATCTGAAACTCTGGAACTTGATATGAATATGGCAGTGAATGTTTGTCCTTTGCCTTAAAGTCAATCATTCTTATCAGAATTTTCATATCACTATCTTTTGAGATCACTTTCAGAGAATCACTGCTTTTTCTTAGCTTTAGAACTATAACGGCATGTTTATTTTTGTTTTCTTATTAGTGCTTAACATCACGAATTTGAGAAACAGCTGAAAGGATGTTCAGCACTAGAGAAGTCAGGAATGTAAGTGACCAATAGTGATTAGTGGGTTGTAAGAAACAGTTTCTTGTCAATGTTGCTTTCCTTATTTTTGTTGAAATTTTAGCCACTATTCACATTTATGCACTTTTTCTTACTTTGTGTTTCAAACATTTTTTGGGGGGTGGGAGTCATTTATTTCTTTAAGGTATTAAAAGTTTATATAAAAGTTTAGTTGCTAATTTAATTAAGTTCAATATTTCCAACTAATAAATAACTTGTAAGTGTAATGTGTGCCTGTAGGTAAAGCCATCTGTACATTTTATAGTTTTACATAGATTAATAGAAAGTTCTCAAGAAATATTCATAGAAGGGTGGGTTCCAGGTATCTTTACAATCAGTGAGGCTTCCAAGCTACTGTAATTTGACTCAGTACTTCTTAGATGTAGGAACTATTTACTTCTCTAAAACTAAATTGATAACTGAAAATGATGATGTTCAACTTTCATTTCTGTTTAAAATGCCAAAGTAGCTATAAAACTATTTTAAATGCACCAAGTCAGGCCTAGTGGCACAGGCCTGTAATCCCTGTTCTTGGGAGTCTGAAGCAGGAGGATTGCAACTCAGTGCCAGATTTGTCAATTTAGGGAGAACTTGTCTCAAAAATTTTTTTTCAAAAGAGTAGTGGGAGTAGCTAAGTGGTAGCATACATAAGGCCCTAGGTTCAATCCATACCATTCCCTCCTCACTCCCAAATTAAGCTGCATTAGTGAAAATACTTAATACTGAAATTCTTTGCTGCTATTGGATGTCAGATTTCCAAGGTCCTAATAAAGTTGCTGATTAATGCCTAAAGTATTTGACAAAATTCACTTGATGTTTTGCTCCTTAGCTAATGTTCACTATTTTAAAAGGCTTCCTGAGTTCTGGATTAAATCTTGATAGTAAATCTTAACTTTCCTTTTTTGTTTTTTTGTTTTTTGAGTTAGGGTTTCTCTGTGTAGCTTTGTGCCTTTTCTGGAACTCGCTTTGTAGACCAGGCTGGCCTTGAACTCACAAAGATCTGCCTGCCTCTGCCTCCCTAGTGCTGGGATTAAAGGCGTGCGCCACCAACGCCAGGCCTTAACTCTCCTTTTCAGGCCAGAGTTACAGTAGGTTACTGTGGAGGACTAGATGAGCTTGTTCCAAAAGACCCAGGACACTTTCTAGAAGAAGTACCACACTCCAGATTTATTGAGTGCAGGTATAAAGAAGCTCGGGCATTCCTTCAGGTTAGAGACAACCAAATAATGCACTTCTAAATTAAATCAATGACAATTAGGGCTCGTTTAGTTTTTAAGAGGAAGTGAAGATGGCATACGCAGAATAGATTTAAATGTCTTGTTAAGTTGACCATCTTTCATCCTACTCATTTTCTTTTCATTTAAAGTTAAAACTTCATTTTTTTCCCTATGGGTTAGGGGTATAGCATAATGGGTTGAGTGCTTGTCTGAAATGCACAGGGCTTGGCTTTCATTTCCCCCACCACATAGATCAGGTGCAGTAGCAGGTGCCTATAATCCCAGCACTTGAAAGATGGAGGCAGAGGGTTGATAGAGATGTTCCACTACACAGTGAGTGCAGAGGCAGCCTGGGCCAACAAGAGCCTGTCTCCAGCAGGAAAGCATAGATTCTGCTGGCTGTTAAGGCAAGTTTGTAACCCCAGCACCTCGTAGGCTAAGGGAGATCTCAGTTAGAGGGCATCCCTGGGCTTCATGAATGCACACACGCACACAGAAATGCACTCAGGCATGCACACACACTTCTTTCTTCCCTGAATGGTGTCTGCTTCAGGTTTTTTTTTTTTTTTTGGTTTGGTTTTTGGGATTGCTCTAGCCCTTGGGGGGCAGTGCCACCCCTGTTCATATGATTTGGGTTGTATAGAAGTTATAGCTGAGTAAGCTGGTAAGTAGCATTACATCATGGGCTCTGCTCTAGTTCATTCATTATTTGTTTGTTTTGAGGTTTTGTGTTGTTGTTGTTGTTTGAGAGAGGGTTTCTTTGTGTAGCCCTGGATGGAACCCACTCTGTAGACCAGGCTAGCCTCGAACTCAGCAATCTACCTGCCTCTGCTTCCAGAGTGCTGGGATTAAAGGCAAGTGCCATCACCAACCAACTCTGTGCTTTAGTTCTTACTTGAGTTCCTACCCTAACTCCCTCAGGGGTGGACTGTGAATGGGAGTTAGTTGTAAGATGAATTAAACTCTTTTCTCCCCTGAGTTATTTTTTGATCATAATGTTTATCACACAATAGAAAGCAAATTAGGACAAATAGAATGATAAACTAAGTATCAACTTTTTATTGCTGCTCAGTATCCAAGACACAAAATACAAGGGTCTCAGATACTGTATGCTGATACCCAAGACTTCAGCCTGACAGCCCAAATGGAAGAGGAAGAGGACCCAGAAGAGGAGGAAGGAGAGGAGGAGGACCAGGAAGAGGATGAGCAAGAGGAGGAATGGAGTTTGGTGCTTCAAGGGCATTACCCATCTCTGCCATAGAAAGTACCACAGTGAACTATGAGTGTCTTTTACCCTCCTAAATCTGTGAACTTAACAGCAGGCACCTATTTTATTCACGGTAGTCAGTTGCTGCCATGCCATTTGTGATGCCGGATTTGTTTGATTTCTTTTTCCCTTCTGACATTGTATTGATATTACAGATGTGGTATCACTAAAAGACTTGGTCATGTTTTTTATCTTTTTCCTCTTACATGTTTCATTCTTTGTTTCTTATGTTAGAACCATAATAAGTAAGTAAAAGACCAGGAGGGTCCACTTTCAAATTAAAGTTAACTTACACCCATTTGAACACTTGATGGCGCCAAACAGTCTTAAATGAAGTGAAGCACATAGGATGGTTATAGCAGTGAATTAATCCAAATTAAAAAAACAAACAAAACAAACAAACAAATCTAGTAAAGTAGTCTCTAACTCAGTATTTTCTAAAAACCAGAGTATTCTCTATATCTGAATTAAAAAAAATCAAGAATTAACATGCATTGCTTTTAATGTCGATCTAACTCTGTGTGGTAGCATATGCCTGTAATTTCCACACTTGGGAGGCCAGGGTGGGAGGATTGCCCAGAGTTCGAGGCCTGCTAAGGCATAGAACAAAACTGGTTTTAAACATCACCAGGAAGCTTTCTCCTGTGCAAGTGTCACTTAGGAAAGCTATGTGCCCTAGAGCTCCTAACAGCTTCCAGGGAACACCATTAATCTCAGACCATAGAAACTGTTGATGCCCTTATAACCTTAGTGTAAAGCCTTGTGTAGCTTGCAGCTTTGGGGAATTTCCTGTAACCTTTAGATTTCATTTACTTTCTGAGTCCTGTGACCTCCTTTCTCCCTCTAGTGGAAATGTTTAAGTTCAGAGGAAGGGCTACAGAACACTGTTGATGTTCACATCATTCACCCAGTTTTCAAGTCTTAAAGTCTCTTGTGACTTTGCATATTTCCCTTTGTAATTAGAAGTATTTGTTTGCAAGTTACTTTGCAACTATTTAAATATTAACATTTCTCATCAAATTTGTTATTTAAATAAGAAATTCAAGGTTTCCTGTTTTCATGAGTTGTAGACCCTTACTTTTATCATTGATTTTAATCTTAAGATTGTTGCATATTTGGCTGTTAGAAGACTCTTGACCACAGCTTCTGTGTCTTCTGTCTTATCTCCATCTTTCTTCATTTTTATCAAAATATAGATATTCTAAGTTCATCTTGTTATTTTCCTGTCTCAGCCTGGGTTCAGCTATTTCTCTGAGTCGTGGGTCTTTGTATAAGCCAAGATCTGGACAGTAGGGAGCATGCCCATTGCTGTTTGGGTTTTTCTATACACAGGCCCTTTCACTTAACAGGGACATTATGCATATGTCTCTTTGTATTTATTTCTAAATCTGTTTGTTGAAATTTGAATTTAAAAATTCAAATCATCATCTCCAGCCCAATTAAGTTATAAGATCTAACTAAACAACATTGGATGACTTGTCAGGGGACTCATTACTGGAGAGATTGGATTGTCCCTCTCAGCAGCCATTAATTGTCTATAGCTCTTCATCTAGGGTTGGAGCCTTGTGGTATTTCCCACATCCACACTGTAATGTCAGCTGGTGCTGTCATTGTACAGGTCTTGTGACCATGTTGTTAAGATTTGTAGGTACACATCCATGTTATCTATAGGGGATACTCTCTCATAGTAGACATCCTGATCCTTCACTTTTAGAGTCTTTCTACCCCTTTTTTCCATGTTTCCTGAGTCTTCGATATAAAGACTGTGTTATAGATGCATTAACTAGAGATGGATGCCCTGTGCCCAGCTGTTCATTTCTGGGTTGACTCCTCCAAGCCCTGGGTCTGAAGTGTGTAGTATATTCAGCAATAAGATCTTACCTTCATGTTCTGGAACGCAACCAAGGATGAGGACCTACATTGTTTGGGAAGCTTCTTAGACTCCTCTGACCAGCATCTTGAAGGGAGGTTTCCTATAAGGCGAGTGTTCTTTAACAGAGAGGAAATTGTAGCTTTAAGATGCTTTTAACATTAATAGGCTTTGTTGGCTTAGCCCTTAGTCTAAATGATAGATAGTCTCTAAATGTGCAGCTTTAGCCATCTCTCTTCGAACAAGCATAAGAATGTGGACCTCTTTCCAGTCATTTGTTCTAAAAGAAGTAGTGACTAAGGAAAGGGATATTTCATTTCATTGTATTCTGTATAATTTGCTTAATCCATAAAACCTGCTTTTCTGCAGGAAGCTTTCTTTCATAGGATATGCTTTCTTCCCTCAAGATCCATGTAGCGATTCTTTTTAAAAATACATATATATATATATATATATATATATATATATATATATATATATATATATTTATTTATTTATTAAATTTTTTTCATTTTGCATACCAACCCCAGTTCCCCCTCCCTCCCCTTCTCCCGCCTCCTCACCTCCCTTCCACTCTACCCTCATCCATTCCTCAGAGTGGGTAAGGCCTCCCATGGTAGTCAACTAAGTCTGGCATACCAAGTTGAAGGAGAGCCTAGCCCCTCCCCATTGTATCAAGGCTGAGCAAGGTATCCCACCAGAGGGAATGGGCTCCAAAATGTCAGTTCATGCACCTGGGATAAGTCCTGGTCCTGCTGCCAGGGACCCCACAAACAGATCAAGCCACACAACTGTCACCCACATTCAGCGGGCCTAGTTTGGTCCCATGAAGGTTCCCGAGCTGTCAGTCCAGAGTCAGCTTCAACTAGCACCGGTCATCTGTCTCTGTGGGTTTCCCCATATTCTTGACCCTCTCCTCTTCTTCTTCTTCTTCTTCTTCTTCTTCTTCTTCTTCTTCTTCTTCTTCTTCTTCTTCTTCTTTTTTTTTTAGAATGCCGAATGCCGTTTATTGAAGGAGGGAGGAGGTCTTAAATACAGGCTTACACTTACAGCACAATGGGAGAACCCTGGAGGGCAGAAGTTTGCTTCTGATTTTTTTGTTTTGTTTGTTTGTTTGTTTTTGAGCTGAGGACCGAACCCTGGGCCTTGCACTTGCTAGGCAAGTGCTCTACCACTGAGCTAAATCCCCAATCCTGCAAGTTTTACAATCTTGCATCTAAGCTGTTAATGTCCAATATGCTGGATATACAAAGGAGCTTCCCTTAAGCATTCAGGAGGGTGGAATCTCGCAGGGAATTAGCGTAGGGATGATATCAAGGTCAAGGTCGGCAAGCAATGCAACAGTTACCCAAAACAGGGGCCAGGGACCTACAGATGCCCCCTTTTTACTAAAAAATGAGCTTCTGACTTAGGTTTATGGGACATCAGCAGGTCACCTTACCCATCATGGAGACACCTGTTCAGGCCACACAGGCGTTCTGTCTTAGGTTGGTGAGCTCCCTCCAGGCATTACCTGTCTCTGAATACTCATTATCATACAGGCTCTGTCCTGTGAGAGCTGCAGAGTTAACTGTTGCCAAAGATCTCTAAGTGGTGCTGGGCTTGCAATCTGTGTGTTCAACACAGAAAAGACCAACAGAAGTCTTAACCCACCCATAGCTGGTAGGCTAAAGGCAACTGAGCCATTCCCTTTCTTATCAAGCCTTACTGCAAATTGGAGTCCTTGTAAGATGGTGTCCCAAGAGCAAATGGAACTTGAGTTTATAAATTTATAACTTTCAAAGCCAATCGAAATGTAGATAGCTATTGATTTAAATTTTGTCATGCCCCCATGTAGCGATTCTATTCCTTACAGTCCCAGGGACGTGTCTCTGTGAACTATATTTTCTCCTGCTCTTTTGTTAAAGAGAAGAAATCACATGATATTTAGGATATTGTTGTAGTTAGTCATTTGCTGTGGGATAATACTCTTGTACATTGGTTTAATAAAACACTGATTGTCGAGTAGCAAGGCACGAAGTATAGGCAGGGCAAGCAGATGAGAAGAATTCTGGGAAGAGGAAGGGCAGAGTCAGGAGTCACAAGCCAGACACAGAGGAAGCAAGATGACAAGGAAGAATTGAAAAAAGGTACCAAGCCACGTGGCTAAACATAGCTAAGAACTAGGGGTTAATTTAAGTGTAAGAACTAGTCAGTAATAAGAGCTAATAGCCAAGCAATTATAATTAATATAAGCCTCTGAGTGTTATGTTATTTTATAACATCACAGGACCTCGGGGTCAGGTGGGACCCGAGAAACCTTACAGCTACAATCATTTCTTCATTTAGCCACTCACCAATATTTGTTGCTAACCTACTGTGTACCAGGTGGCGTTCTAAAGCTGTTGATTCAGTGAGGGAGAAATGCAGTACCTGTTCTCATATGTTTACAGCACACTGGGGAAATGAAACAAAACCAACAGCTACAACTACATGTAAGAATGAAAAAGGTAGAGAACTAGCTCAATAGTAAAGAGCACCGGCTGCTCTTCCAGAGGACCTGGGTTTGATTCCCTCCACCCACATGGCAGTTCACAACAGTTTATAACTCCATTCCCAAGAGATCTGATGTTCTCTTCTTTCCTCCACGGCCACTAGGCACGAACTTAGTGCACAGACATGCATGCAGGCAAAACTCATATACATAAAAGAGTAAAAAAAAAAAAATCTAAAGACTTACAATTTCTGTGTAAGTGGCCACCATTGTAAGTTCATGGAGGAGCTGACTATTTTGCTTGGCTTTATGTATTAGCAAATGTTGAACAGAAACATTCGAGAAACACACTCATCTGTCTTTTTAGGGAAATGAGGATATTTCTCAGAGGCCAGAGCTGAAACATACTTTTGTTAGTCAGAGGCATACTGAAAAAGAAAGCAACATATAAACTCACATAGACTGGAAAGGCTGTGGTATATTGGATCAGTTTCATTTTATTATTATAACAGGACATGTAAAAAGAGGCTAGTGATGAGGCCAGATAGTAGCCAAAGACCTGTGTCCCTGGTCTGCTAGGCCAAGTAGTTTATATTTTGTTCCATGGTGAAGTATCACTGAAGAAATCATGCTGCTTTCTTCAGTTACAGAATAAACTGTACTAAATCAGAAACTAAAATGACTAAGTAAAAGATAACATTAGTACAAATTCTTATACTTTACAAAAGGGCTTTCATTTCAATCTGTAAAGTAGTTGTACAAAGCATAGTGATTATATTTAAGTTATAAATGAGGACATTAACTACAGTGAAATTTGTTTCTTCCATTCTGTTGTTCATTTTTCAGATGTAGAGATACTGTTCTAGACACTGGAGTGTTCTATACAATACCCAAACAAACGGCCCCTCCTCATAGAGCTTACACTCCTGTAAAATGATCTGCCCATCCCAAAGGAGATGCACCTAGAGTCCAACTCAGATGGTCTGATTCAAAATGTGTCTTTCTGCTTGATGACCCAATCTGTAAAGACAAGTAAATGACTGCATCTAAAACATCATTTAATCTATTTGGTTTAAATAATGCTCGTAGCTCTGTAATTAGCTCTCTTTTCTCCCAACTGCCCAGCCTGCTAACTTCTGATGTACAGAGGAAATGGATAACAGTTCAAGTCTCATCGCTGGGGAATCCTCATTATTTAAATTTCTTCCTCTTAACCTGGCTGCTCCTAGAATCTATTTGAATTATTTTAATGTGTGACTAAGAAGTAACTATAAACTTTGATTTCTGTGCTTGTGGGGTATATGCATTTGTGCCTGTGTGTGGGTTTGTGGGCACACTTGTGCACTTGTGTCTGTGAGGCCACAGGTTGGAACTAGGTGTCTTCCTCTATTACATCTTGACTGTATCCACTCCCAGGTCCCCTGTACTCCTGCACAATACACCCTAATTCCATTTTCCTGTCTTCTTATTTTTATAAGCCAGAGAATCCAACTAGTGCTTTTTGCATGGACATGGGAGTGGGGCCATCCACCAGAGCTTGGGCACACTAGCAGCAGTCCACAACTTCTTCACCTTATTTTTTGAGACAGTGTCTCTCACTTAACCTGGAACTGATGGGTTGGACAAGGAGATGCAGGATCTGTTTGTCTCCGTTCTCTCCCACCCACACAGCACAGGTGTCACAGACCCACACCAGCATCCCAGCTTTTATATGGATGTTGAGAATCCAAAGCCACTCAGCCACCCAAGCCCCCTACATTTGGATTTTTTGCAGTAGAAAAAAGATACCGTGTTAATTTCCAAGAATACTTCAGATATCATAGAAAAGTGTTATAAGAAATAACTGTTCATTAAACTTGCAGCAGTACCTTGAGGATAACACTGTGGATGCTCTGGCCTTTTGGAAGAGGGCAAAGGAATTACTGCAACTAGCAGCCAAAACATTACAGGAATTGGGAGTGCGCTTCTGGCTGAGCAGTGGAACTTGTCTAGGTAAAAATACTTTCCTTTTATCTCCATCTCATCCTTTGAAATTTAGGAGTGAATGTTTGAGGTGATCAGGCATCAGTGATATTGGAACTGTAATATTTATAAGCTGAACAAATATTGATGTAGAAGCAAAGATGTGTTGACTCTTTAAAGAAAGTAATTGATGAAATATAAATAAAATCTTTTTTTAAAGGTTTATTTATTTATGTATACAGCATGTATGACTGCAGGCCAGAAGAGGACACCAGATCTCATTATAGATGGTTGTGAGCTACCATGTGGTTGCTGGAAATTGAACTCAGGACCTCTGGAAGAACAGTCAGTGCTCTTAACCTCTGAGCCATCTCTCCAGCCCTATAATATAGAATCGTAAGGCCACTTTTATCTACTTAAAGTTTCAATAATGTGTATAAATTTACATCAGACATGTAAATTATGTTTGGTTTTCAGGTAATCCTTAAATGGCATTTTGCTATTTCTATCTCAAAGATTATTACTGCTTTAAATTGAAATATTGCAGGAAACATTTCTAGTGAGAGCAAGATTGACAGGCATGCTTTAAGGCCATCTATAACTTCCAGGTCATTGAGAGCATCACTGGTTAGGCATCACCATTCACCTGAGATGGGGAAAGATACTTTTTGTAGTTTTAAGCAGGCAGCTATTAGTATCTGAGAAAGGTTTCTGGATACACCACTCATTACATCAGCTTCTTGGACTTTAGTATTGTTTAAATCCTTAAGATTGTTGCATTTATCTGTTCCTTCTCAATTTTTACTGTAGTTGATTATAGTTTTATCTGTTTTTTTTTTTTAATTGTGACTGTATTTGTACAAAAGTTAATTCCAGTTAGTTTAGCCCTTTAGTAGTTACCATAGAATTTATTTTCCCATTCAGGACCCTTTGAGACTGAAAGGAAATGCCTTAAATAATTATACAGGTGCAACAGGTGTAACCTGATGTTCGTGGCTGTCCTATAGACTGGGCTGTATGAGAGATTACATGCTTAGACAGGGTGAAGAACACATTTTTAATCCAGCACAGGAGGTAGAGGCAGGAGGTTCAAAAATTCAAGGCCAGTCAGGCAGTGGTGACTCACGCCTTTAATCCCAGTGCTTGGAAGCAGATCCAGGCGGATCTCTGTTATTTTGAGGCCAGCCTGGTCTACAGAGGTCCAGGACTGGCACTACACAGAGAAACCTTGTCTCGAAAAACCAAAAAAAGAAAAGCAAAGTTCAAGGCCATAGCAACATAGCAAATTCAAAGCCAGTCTGGGATATGTGAGACCTAGTCTCAACAACAAAACAGTAAAGGCATGAAAGAATACGTGGTAATCTCTGGTGTGGGCATGTTTGCTAGAAAACTGTTTTATAGAATCATGTTTGTTTTTATATTCAGTAGCTAAAAATGCTTAGTCATTTGATTTGAAATTTTGCCCTCGTGGTTTATTTCATTTATAAAATAAAAGAGTTATATTTGATGATACTATGTATTAAGTGATATTTAAAGACCCCTTTATTTTTAGACTTTGGTGGATTTTTAATTTTTTTTTTTTTTTTTTTTTAAGCAGGGTCTTACAATGTAGTCCTGCTTGCCTAGAACTCTCTGTGTAGCCCAGGCTGGCCTTGATCTTATAGAGATCCACCTGTCTCAGCCTCCTAGTGTCTAGGTGAGTCCTGCAACACCCAGCAATCCCTTCATTTTTAATAGTTCATAATTGTTTATTAGAATTCTTTTATGATTCCAAATCATATTTTGTAATAGCAATGCCTCCTGGGCTGACTATAGACACTTAGGTACTTTAAAAGCTATTGGAGTGGAAAGCCTAGAAGCTAGTAGGGAAGACTCAGGAGTTACTAGTAATGTTTAGGTGTAAGCTTTCTTAGACCATTGTCGAGGCACCTAAGCAAAATGTAGATACACAAGAAACACTGAGAAATAGCATTGGGTGTGTACTGAATATCACACCTTAAAAGATCTTTATGTGACCCATCAGTTATGAACTGTGGGAGCTGTTAAGTGCTATAGATTATGGACTCAGGAAAGCATAATAAAAGAATTAAATATTAACACATCTTAAAGCAGTCTCAACTATTAAACTTTAATGATTAAACACTCTGAACAGCAATTCTTTAAGTGAATGGACCAATTAATACATTATTAAAGTTAATGATCTACTCAGAAATTATTATGTGTCCTGAAAACTTTTTTTTCCAGACAGGATCTCAATGTGTAGTCTTGGATGTTCTGAAACTCATTATGTAGACCAGAACAGGCTAGCCTAAAGGTGTCAGCAACCATGTCTGACTTCATTTAAACTTTTGAGGAAGCTGAGCACTCAGGCCAGGGTAAGGAATGGAGAGAGGGAGGGAGGGGAGATAGGAAGGGAAGGAAGGGAAGGAGCAGGGAGGGGGAAAAAAGGAGGGAGATCGATTCTTCAAGGTAACTACTATAACCAAGTAGTTTAGTTTGGGATTTAACTTTTAAAAAATAATTTTAATCAAGCACCCCAACCAGAACCTTATAAAATGATAGCCATTACTATAAAGTTTTCATGATAATAACTAATCTTCTAAATATAATTTAAACATATTTTATACCCTTTCCCTGTTTTTAGGATGGTATTGGCAGTGCAGTATTATTCCTTATAGCAAAGATGTCGATCTAGGAATTTTTATACAAGATTACAAACCTGATATTATTTTGGCATTTCAGAATGCTGGACTTCCACTACAACACAAGTTTGGGAAGGTTGGTGACAATGAACTTAATTCCATAAATAATGTGTCTCAGTTGTAAAGTTTACCTTAAGTAACTTATACATGATTAAAAGTATGTCAAGCATAGTTTTATCACCCAGCACTTACCAGGATGGGCTGTGAAAGCTTATTATCCCTTAACATTTCTATACCAGTGAAGGAAAAGCTTGAAAATATGCCCTTTATTCATAATATGAAAGAAGGAACTTCGGCTCTTGTGAGTATGTTGCCATTCTGTTACACAATAGTATGGCACAAAATTAATATAGAGTCCCGCTACTCTGTTTGAAGTTACTTTTTTTTCTGAGTCGTCTAATTAAATGCTCACTTAGGATTAGATGTCATAATAATCATTAGCACAGATATCCCATCTATTGCTAAGGGATAGAGATATTGAGCCATGTTCACAAAGCCCATGACCCTTAGTGATAATGCTGCTCTTAATTTTTTCCCAGGGAATTTTTTTTTCATTCCTGGAAAATTATTTCTCCCCATCAGAAGTAATCATTCTAATTTATTAAAAAAAAAAAAATAGTGTTTTCTAAGGCCAAAGCAGTAGCTTTAGTCACCGAGCAGATGCTTTCCAAAGGCTGGTGTCTGGCTCTGCCTACAGATGGATACATTAGCGTTCATCTCCTTGAGAGTCACATAAATTCCTATATGATACTGTTGAAGACACACCCACCAAGTCCGATGTGAACTTTACTTTTAGGATAAGTTTCCTTTCCTTTCCTCATTCAGTTTGAAGGGGGCTCTGGAATTGGTACTTCAATTTTCTCTGCAGAGTGACAGTTTTAACTTCCACAAGGCATTTGAAGTGTCATCAGTTTAAGAATCATTATTGTATATGCATTTAAGAAAGGCTAGTATAGTATCCCACTTTGACAGGGATTTAAGTTTTAAAAGCATGCATCTTAGAGTTAATGTTCGCTATATAAAACATTTTTCTTTATTTAAAATATGAAAATATGTTTCTGTTGTTTCAGTCTGTGAAGGTTTTCATTTTCCCTCTAGGTGGAAGACAGCTTGGAACTATCCTTCCAGGGAAAAGATGACGTAAAGCTCGACATTTTTTTCTTTTATGAAGAGACTGACCATATGTGGAATGGAGGCACACAGGCCAAAACAGGAAAAAAGTTTAAGTATGAATCAGAGAAGTACTTATTAAAAGGGGCTTTGGGAGTAATTTCAGAAAGGAGAAAGGAAAGTCCCCCAAGACTCCATCAGCAGCTACTATGCTCTCAGCTCACCCACAGTCCAGCTTTCCTGGGAAGTTCTCATGAGAACTCATTGTGAGGATGGTCTGAGAGGAGGAAGCCTTGCCAAGGCTAGTCAACCAAAGGAGTCATGGTCAAAGCTCTGGAGTTACCATAGCAAACTTAGGATGCAGTTTTTCTTGGGTTCATCCTCCCTCCTAGGATTCTTGAGTCTTCATCTGAAGATTATAAAGTAAATTTGTTCTGGAGGTTTGAGAGTAATCTAAACCTTTTCTGAAAGTTACCAACTATCTATCCCTAACTGACTCTGACTCTAGAACGTATTTGTTAAATTTCTATTAATTATAAAATCTACTTTGCTTTATGACAACACACTCCACTGAGTACAGGCTGACTATAAGATACATAGAAATAAAAATTCAAAGGAAGAGAAATGGGCCAGTGAGATGGCTTAGCAGGATAGACACTTGCTGCCAAGCCTAGCAACCTAAGCTGAATCATTGGGGACCTGCATGCTGAAAGGAGAGACCAACTCCCAGAAAGTGTCCTCTGATCTCACACATACAACATGCTGTGCTCACCTATACATGTACATCCACAAATCAATTAAAAGTAATTTAAAATTTAAATATACTTAGAAAGAGGTTAATCAATGAGTATATATGTATCTTGGTTGGGGTTACTATTGCTGTGATGGAACACCATGGCTTAAACACAAGTTGGACAGGAAAAGGTTTCTTTGGCTTACATTTCTGCATTGTAGTCCATCGTAGAAGGACATCAGGACTGGCACTCAAAGGAGACAGACCTGGAGGCAGAAACTGATGCAGAGACCATGCGGGGGTGCTGCTTACTGGCTTGCTGATCATGGCTTGACTTCTCAGGCTGCTTTTTTTCCTTCATTCTTTCATACTCTACATTCCAACACAGTTTCTCCCCCTTCCCCTTTCCCCAGTCTCTCCCTGACCTCCTCTTTCCCCCAGGTCCATCCCCATTCTATCTCCCCTCAGAACAGAACAGGCCTCTCATGGATATCAACCAAACACGGCATAATATGCTACAATAAGACCAGGCACATACCATCACATAGAGCCTGGACAAGATGACCCACTAGAAGGAAAAGCATCTCATAAGTAGGCAAAAGAATCAGAGACAGTCCCTGCTCCCACTATTAGGGATCCCACAAGAACACCAAGCTACTCAGCCATGACATATGTGGATAGGACCTAGATCAGACCCCCACAAGCTCCCTGTTCTCAGCAAGCCCTCATGAGTCAATTGATACTATAGGGTGTGTTCTCGGTGTCCCTGAGTCCTCTGGTTCCTCTGACCCTCCCTTCCCCTCCTCCGCAGGACTTCCCAAGCTCTACCTAATGTCTGGCTGTGGGACCCTGCATCTGCTCCCCTCAGTTGCTGGATGAAGTCTCTCTGGTCTCTTTGATGAGGATTCTGCTAAGCTCTGGTCCCAGAACACTCTGCAGGCAGGACAGACTGTAGGGTGAACATTGTATGACTGCATTGGTGTCTCAATTGAAGCCCTTCCTAGTTACAGAATAAGGCCATTTCAGTCTCTGTGTCCCCTCTTACTAAGAGTCTTTGGTAGGGTTACTTTTGTAGATTCCATGGAGTTCCTGTTTTACCAGGTTTCTACCTTGACCCTAACATGCCCCTTATTCCAGTAATTTCTCTGAGCATTTTCTCCCTCTGCTGACCCACCCAATCCCTCCTGTTTGCAACCCTACCAGCCCCTACCTCATCTAACCATAAAATCTGTTCTATTTCCCCTTCCCAGGGAGAGTCTTCCATTCTGCCCAGTACGTAGGCACTTTTTGTTACTTAGCCTCTCTGGGTCTGTGGACCATTGCATGCTTGTCTTTACTATACAGCTAATATCCACTTATATATGAGTACATACTATGTTTATCTTTCTGGGTCTGGGGCACGTCACTCAGGATAATAATTTTTAGTTCTGTCCATTTGTCTGCAAATTTCCTGATGCCTGTTCTTTTTATCAGCTGAGTAATACTCCATTGTACAAATGTACCACATTTTTTTTTATTATTTCTTCTTTGGTTGAGGGATATCTAGGTTGTTTCCAGTTTCTGGCTATAATAAATAAAGCTGCTATGAACATAGTTGAGCAAGTGCCCTTGTGATAGTGTCCTTTGGGTATATGCCTAGGAGTAGTGTAGCTGGGTTCTGAAATAGATTTTTCCCAATTTCTGAAAAAGTACCATATTGAATTCCAAACTGGCTGTACAAGTTTGCATTCCCACCAGCAATGGAGGAGTGTTCCTTGCTCCACATCCTCCCCAGCATGAGCTGTCACTTGTGGTTTTGATCTTAGCCATTCAGACAGGTGTTAGATGGTATCTCAGAGTAGTTTTGATTTGTATTTCCCTGATGGGTTAAGTGTGTTGAGTGTTTCTCATTCATTTGAGATTCCTGTATTGAGAGTTCTCTGTTTAGGTCTGTACCCTGTTTTTTAATTGGATTATTTGGTTTGTTGATGTCTAGTGTCTTGAGTTCTTTATATATTTTGGATACTAGCCCTCTGTCAGATGTGCAGTTGGTGAAAATCTTTTCCCATTCTGTGGGTTGCCATTTTGGTTTATGGATGGTGTCCTTTACCTTATAGAACCTTTTCAGTTTCATGAGGTCTCATTTATTAATTGTTGATCTTAGTGCTTGTGCTTTTTGGGTTCTGTTCAGGAAGTTGTCTCCTGTGCCAGTGCAGCCAAGGCTATTCCCCACTGTTTCTTCTGTCAGGTTCAGTGTGTCCATACAAAGATTCAACAAAGAAAGAGAATTACACACCAATCTCTCTCATGAACAGAGATGCAAAAATACTCAGTAAAATACTCACAAACTGAATCCAAGAACACATCAAAAAGATCATCCACTATAATCAAATAGGTTTCATCCCAGAGATGCCAGGAAAGTTCAACATACGAAAAGTCTGCCAATGTAATCTACCATGTAAACAAACTGAAAGAAGAAAACCACATGATCATCTCATTAAATGCTCAAAAAGCCTCTGACAAATCCAACACCCCTTCATGATGAAAGTATTGGAGAGATCAGGGATACTAGGGCATAACTTAAGCATAATAAAGGCAATTTACAGGCAGTCTGCTTTCTTACAGAACACAGAACCTCCTGCCCTGGGAAGGCCCCACCGACAGTGAGCCTGGCTCTCCCCCATAGTTACTAATTAAGATAATGCTCTAAAGGTTTGCTTACAGCCTGATTTTATGGAGGAACTTTCTTGTTGAGGTTCAGTTATAGTTAGGTGTGTTTTGAAAATGTGCACACCTTATTTTTCAAAATATGATAGAAATTCGAAAGTTAGTGTATAATGAGTTTTTCTTTATAAGAGAGCATACCATAGTAATTAAGATCATAAAGTCAGCTTTTAAATCCCAATTGTATATGTGACAAGTAGTGTTTCCTTCAGCAATTTTCTATTTAATTTCTCTACATAAGGTTCCTCCACTTCAAAGTGGAAATAATATTAGACATTGTCATACAGCCTTGTTTTGAGGACTAAAACTATTATTGTAGAAAAAGGATTTGAAAGGATTCAAGATTTCCTGAAGCCTGGCAGTGGTGGCACACGCCTTTAATCCCAGCACTCGGGAGGCAGAGCTAGGCGGATCTCTGTGAGTTCAAGGCTAGCCTGGGCTACCAAGTGAGTTCCAGGAAAGGTGCAAAGCTACACAGAGAAACCCTGTCTCAAAAAACAAAAACAAGAAATCAAAATTAAAAAAAAAAAAAAAAAAAAAGATTTCCTGAATGCTATTAGCTTGTGTTAATGCCATTGTAATATTAGTGGGAAAATGATGCCTTTCATGGTATTGTGAGAAAATTAGGTGCCTTCTAATCAGCTCAGTATGAAGTTGCTACATCTGTGTTTTGAGAAGTCCTGTAAAAGTGTCAGTCTTTTGTCTTAAATTCCTATCAAGGGTAAGTTTTTCTTGTCATGGTGTGATCTGAAAACACAGGCCTCAAAAGCAGGGTTCATTTCAGCTGCAACATTTGTGGTAGAGACAACTTTGGTTCCCTCCCACTGCTCTTTCTAGTAGCAGTGTTGGCCAAGTGTGAAATTGTCTGAGGAACAGGAGAAATGAGCAGTGAGGAAATAGTCTGGACAGATGGTGTGCATCCCAGATTGTCTATCCTGTTACTGTGACCTTAGAGGCAGAGCAAAGAACAGGGGAAGGCTGTGTGGAGCCATTTCTTTGGAAGACTCCCCAGCCATATGCCATTGTCAACACCATTCACTTTAAGGAAATATAGGATTGATCACACTTCCATCTCTAAAAGGGAGGATCTGAAACTAAAAACTAGTGTGAGGGTTTTTTTAATTTTATAATAGTGTTTTTTAAACCCATGTGTGGTTCATGCTGAGAAAACCCTAAAACTGTAGAATGCTTAACTTTTTTTTTTTTTTAATGCCTAACTTTTTTAAGGAAGGGAACTCCATAGAAAAGCATCTCTTCCCGTTTATGCTTTCTGACTGATACCTTGGGTTCTAAGATTTAATAATAATTTTACTGTTAACAGCAACTGTAAAGATACAGTGACCAGTGTGTGTGCTAGGTACACTCACCTTAACAGAGTATTAGAGAACCCTATATCTCACTTGGATTATATCTTCTAATGACCAGCTCAGGCCTTGGGGAAGCTAAAACACACTGATGGTGAGTGACTGTCTAAAACCGTGAGCCATTAATAACAGTGCCATGATTTCACCTCAGACTGGTTTGACCCTGGCCTAAATACTTGAGCTAATAGCGTAAATAAGTTGATCTGTGTGAAGTATTAGAACAGTGCCTGGCACCCTATAAGAACGTGTCGCTGTTAAATACTACTTCTATCCCTGCTTCCAGATTGTCTCTACTGCTACTGTTGTTCATCAGGTGCTGGACTAGCACGGGTCAGCTCCTTCAGCACATGCTGACTTGAGTAGTTACCCGCTTGGTGAGCATTTTCTTCCTGGGTATCATTCAGTCTTTTACTTCTTAGTTCCCATTAGTCTTTCTTTTTTCTTCTGTTATATGTTTTAAAGATATATGTTCTCTATCTGTTTCATTTTCAAAAGTTGTCTGTGTTTTTCATATTTGCTTTTCATCTATAGAGTCCAGATCACCAGTAATAAAAGTGATGACAATATAAGATGTTTTTGGAGGTTGGGGATTTAGCTCAGTGGTAGAGTGCTTGCCTAGCAAGCGCAAGGCCCTGGGTTCGATCCTCAGCTCCAAAAATAAATAAATAAATAAATTTTTTTGTTTTTTATTTTCTGAGTGGTGGTAGAAGGCAGGGGGATAATCTGTTTAATTTTCTTACACAGTTTATACATAATTAGCATTATTGCTTTCTAACATATTCAGTGGAGTGTACAGGTAAAGCTGTCTTAGCCCAAAGTTCATGTGGGAAGTTTTTCCTTTTTAAGTTTTTATTGCCATATATTCATTGTACATAGTAATGGGTTTCATAAAGGCCTTTTGTTTCAAACATGGGTACTTTGGTATCCCCCATAACCTCTTCTTTTTCCTTGTTCCCCTTAGTCCCCTTCCTTCTCTCAGTCCTGCTTCTAATCTTTTTTTACACATTGTCTTAGTTGGGGTTTCTCTTGCTGTGAAGAGACACCATGACCATGGTAACTCTTACAAAGGAAGACATTTCCTTGGGGTGGCTCGATTTCAGTTTCAGAGATCCAGTCCATTATCATCATGGCATGGTGGGGAGCGTGGCAGGAGCATGGCAGCATGCAGGCAGATGTGGTGCTGGAGCTGAGAATCCTACATCTTGCAGGCAACAGGAAGTAGACAGAGACACTGGGTGGTCTCCTCAGCCTAGGAAACCTCAAAGCCTACCCCCACAATGACACATTTCTTCCAACAAGGCAATGCTCACCCCAACAAAGCCACACATCACAATAGTACCATTCCACATGAGATTATGGGGGCCAATTACATTCAAACTACCACATTCTACTCCATGTCACCCATAAGCTTGTAAAAATAGCATAATGCAAAATCTATTTTAGTCCAACTTCAAAAGTCCCCATAGTCTCTCATATCTCAATAATGTTTAAAGTTTAAAGTCTCTTCTGAGATTCATGCAGTCTCTTAACTATAATCCCCTATAATATCAAAATAAAAAGCCAGATCACTTACTTCCAACATATAATGGCACAGGATATACATGACCATTCCAAAACGTAGGGAAGGGAGCATAGTGAGGAAATACTGGACCAAAGCAAGACCAAAACTCAGCTGGTTAGACTCCAAAATCTTCATCTCTGTATTTGATGTCAACATGCTCTTCAGATCTCCAGCTCTGCTCAGCTTTGTTGACTGTAACACATTTCTTTCTCTTGGGCTGGTTCCACTCCATTACCAGCTCTTTTTGGCAGGTATCCCATCCCATGAGTCTGGTATCTCTAACATGTCGGGTTCTGCAAGGCAATCCAGGCTTCAACTTCACAGTTTCACACAATGTTCTCTCTATGTCTTCATTCAGGGAGGGATACCCCCAATACATGCCTTTAGCAAAGGAGGCAAATTCCATAACCAGTTTTTGCTATCCTTAACTCTAAAGCCAGAACCACATGGCCAAAGCTGCCAAATTCTGCTGCTTGCTGTGGCTGGAACATGTTCCTCTCATTCATTTACATCTTTACCAGCTTTCTAGAAGTCCTTCGTTGCCTAATTTAGCTGTCTTGAAACTTGCTCTCTAGACCAAGCTGGCCTTAGACTCAAAGTTCTGCCATCCTCTGCCTTCCTAGTGCTGAGATTAAATGTGTACCCCACAATACCCAGCTCTAAACTTTTTTTTTTAGTTCCTTTTCACAACTTGGGAACTGCCCTGGGTGGGATCTTGCCCTGAAGTCAACACTCCCTACATTCAATTTCTTAATTATTTTATCTCCTTGAATTAAAACATCACTGGTATTCCATCACGCCAGTCAGAATGGCTATCATTAGGAAAACAGAATGCTGGCAAGGATGCAGGCAAAAGGGAATCTGTGGGTGCCCACAGAGGCTCCCTAATAAGGCCTTACTTACGATCAGAGAATCTGAGCTTGCTTTACTCAGCAGGACTGCATAGTAGAATGATTTGGCCAGGGTTGTGGTTATCAGATGTTTTGAAGGGTCTACACTTGTTGGTACTTTGCACTTTGATCTTGAAAGGGGGAGGTCTATTGCTTCTCCCCTTGCTAGTGTATAAGAAGCCCATTAGATATAAACTCAAGGCGGCTGGGTGTTGACCCACAGCCCTCCTGAAGCTATCCTGTGTCTCTGTCTTTCTTGTAGTCTCTGACTATATTTCTATCTAATACTTCCTCATTTCTCTCTCCTCCCTCCAAGAACCCTTCAGCAGGTCAGGGCTGGCCACAGACAGGAATGCTGATACACTGCTGGTGGGACTGTAAATTGGTCCAGTCACTATGGAAATATGGAGGGTCCTCAAAAAAAAAAAAAAAAAGAGAAAGAGAGAAAGAAAAAGAAAAACCTTTTTATTTCACAACTTCTCAGTTCCTACAGCTATTTGATTGGATTTCATTGCACTCTTCATCTGAATCAATGTATGAATAGAAGCTAGGTGTTTTAGAGGTAACCATGAGAGCTACTGTTTATGGGATACTTACTGTATGCAGCTCCTATGCCACATTTTTACGTGTACCTTCTTGTTCAACCCTCGGGGGAACTTTGTAATGGAGATTTGAATCCTGCTGCCTTTATCTAATGGAGAATGAGACAGAGCTGAGACCCAGGGCTAGGCTGTGTCATTTCAGAGCCCATGTTCTCCTTCTTCTCTTCCCCCTCCTTTTAAAATAAATTTTCTTCTTTGACAGTTTCATACATGTATATAATGCATTCTGGTTACTCTCTCCCCAGCTTAATGTGTTCCTGTTACTCTCTTATCTTCCACCCTTGTCAGCCCCTTCCCATATTCATGACTTTTATATAATGTCCTGCAGATATTTAACTAGGGCCTAGGCCCCTCCGTGTGGCCATGCCAGTGAGAACCTGGTGGATTCTCTGATGATTCCACAACTGCATACTATGTCTCCCCATCTCCCGGAATCTTTAAATGGTTGGGCCATTTCCCATAACAGGTGATCTTTTATTTATTTTGTAAGTAGTATTGGGTCCTTGTTAATGTCTTTGCTCTTTGGATAGATCTTCAAGGAATTTTGACTCATCCTTTGTAGACTACACTCCATTCCATTGTAACTCTATGTAATTTATTACTTCATTTCAGTTTTTAGTTATTACTTTATTTTTGGTCTGTACTAAGAATACTGGTACAAATGTATTTTAGTTTTTGCTCTCATTGTGATCATAATCTTGACCATAAAATAGATACAGCATATTCTGTAAGCAAAAAGCAAAATTACAGAACTGTGTACAATACATAGTTGAGGTTCTTGTCAAAACACAACAAGGCAGCATGACATAAAATAGCAGAGTTGGTTAGGTAGCCTTGGGAGGAATATGAAGAAAGTCTAATGCTAGATTTATTTAATCGTTTTTCTGATTATTCCAATTTATTTTTAATTTCAAAAGTTCCCAACTTAACTTTTGAGGCAGTTATTCTTCACCTCTAATTTACTGACAAACAAAATATAATAACTTATTTAACAAACAGAATATACAGTAGCTTACATTTAATAAGAAAATATTTAATGAGCAAAATATTCTTACACATTTATCCACTTTAACTTTTGGAGTGCCTTTGGTTTCTGCCACTGTCTAGAATATGACAATCCGTATTTCAGGATGATAAAGAAGGATTACTTGTTTCTGAAGTCAGTACAACTAGTGACTTCAGTGATACTATAGAAATAATATGTGTGAAGATGACTTCTGAGTGACATATGAGGGTTAAGCTAGCACAGTTTCAATGAAGCTCTTGAGTGGGGAATTGTTAGTGAGTTACCTTGAGTTGACCCTAACAAAGAGACCTGTAATAAAGTATTGAGGTGATGCCAAGGAGTGCTGATGTAAGGTAGTTGTCAAGGTCTTGGTGTTGAGCCGCAGACATACAGCTGTAGTTAGAGTTTTCCTGCCTGGCCCCCAGTCAGGACAAATCTCCTTCACCGGCCAGGCCCATAGACGCTCAGAACCAACCAAGTAAACACACAGAGACTTATATTACTTACAAACTGTGTGGCCGAAGCAGGCTTCTGTTATCTACTTCTTCCATCTTAAATTAACCCATTTCTATTAATCTATACTTTTCCACGTGGCTCATGGCTTACCAGTACCTTATGTCTTTTCTGCCGTGGCCGTGGCTGGCAGTGTCTCTCCCCCAGCTTCCACTTCCCAGAATTCTCTTCTCTCTTGTCCCGCCTATACTTCCTGCCTAGCCACTGGCCAAACAGCATTTTATTTATACAGAGCAATATCCACAGACATACAGCACTGGTTTTCTCTAGTGCATATATGCTTAAAAGGGGTTGCTTGGTCATAGGAATAATACATTTCACCTTAGGGATCTTACTTAGGGATTGTTTTCCACTGTATTCTACACTGCCATCACTGTGTTATAAGACTTCCCATTTCCTGCATATTCTTGTCAGCACTGGATGTTCTCGTTGATTTTTTTAACTGTTTTGGTTAAGTATGTATTGTTACCATACTGTAGATTTAATATCCACTTTTTCATATTTATTGACCATTTAGATGCTCTGTTTTGTGAGGAACCTATTAAATATCTTACTGGTTTTCCTCTGTTTGAGGTATCTGTCCCTTTCTCGAAAACTGTAGCTTCTATATATTGAAAACATCTTCTTGACTTTGTCCTTTATTCTTTTGCTCCTAATGGTAGCTTGCTCACTGAAAGTTCTCAGTTTTAAGGTAATTCTGTGTATCAGTCTTTATGTTCAGTACTTTTGGTGTCCTTTTTACAAAAATAGTTTCCTATTTTGAGAAATCGAAGTTGTCTTTCAGATACTTTTTTGTTTTTTATGTTATAGAAAGTAAAGATCAAGTTTAAACTCTATATTTACACTTCCTAGGTTTTTTATTTTTTCTTGTGTTCTCTTCCTGTTTCAAGAGTCAATCCTGAGTACCACATTACATTTAGACTTCCTGATTTTGACTCTGGAGTTTAGTCCAGGATTCTAAAAATGACACTAGTGTTTCCAGGTTGCCATCTATCATTACATGTCCCAGCTCTGCTGAGTCAAAGGCATTGATTGAGTTACCTTCACTTAAGATTTAGTATCTCCGGAGAAATGATCTCCCGTCCTTCCTAGTTTCCATAGATCTCCCCTCCCTGAGGTCTTCCTTTCATGGTTTTTAGAGGACTTTGCTAATGTATCTGTCCTAAGTGACAGATAAAGTCAGTCTTGATAAACTGGCAGGCTGAGTGAGACCTGAGTGCTGCCTGACACTGAGTCAGCTCTCTACCGGTTAGTAAGGATGACAGGTGGCACTCAGAGAATGATTTGATCTAGCCCAGCATCTTTAGACAATTGCAACAATAAAGGTGAGTCATTCTGATTACTTCCAGTCATTCTGCCCCTCACCAAGTTAGACTTAGGGGTGGAGTTGTCCCTGGTGGACTCCCAGCTTCAGAGGCTGATGCTCTGCTCCTATGGTTACGGCTCTCAAGAAACACATTTGTCTCTCAGTTCTTACAGCTGCAAAGCTAAAAGGCAGATTGAGTCATTTCTTTAAGTGAGTATATTTGAAGCATTGGCTTTTCTCAAAGGATCTCATTCCCTGCTCTACTTATACCTTCATATTTTGCAATATACCGATTATATCATAGGTCTCCTTAATTGCATGTCCAGATAGCTAGTCAGCAGCAGCAGGTGTATGTTGAAAGACTGAGGGGGAAACTTGAAGAGGCAGTTTCTTCTACGGTGAGCTTTGATTTCTAAAGAGAAGATTTTACTATAAAACTTGTATGTGAAGTAAAAATTTTATTTTTTAAACTTATATATTTTGTTATTTAAACATAATTCTGTAGCATGCTAACTTGTTAGTATCTGAGAGACAGAGACATTTTCAATAAAAGACTTATCCACAGGTGTTAATAATTTGTTTTAGGTTTGTCTTTTTTTGTTGTTGTTTTGGTTTGGTTTGGGTTTTGTTCTTGTTGTTGTGTTTGTTGTTTAGTTTTTTGAGACAGGATTTCTCTATGTAGCCCTGGCTGCCCTGGAATTCACTATGTAGACCAAGATGGCCTCAAACCTAGAGATCCACTTGCCTGTGCTTCTCACATCCTGTGATTAAAGTTGTGCACCACCACAGCTCAGCTGACAATTTTAAAAAAGATACTTGGCAGTATACTGTTACTTCAGTTTTTCCAGAGTTGGGTCTAATTCTTAGATGAGTATGTAAGAGCAAGATTGTTAAACATACACAAATTTGACAATGAAAAGTATAAAAAGTCATAATGAGGCCCATTATTATATATATTAATATGAGAATGAAATATGAAACAAACCAAAAGGATTAGTAACTGACTGTAGTAGATCCTGTCTGTAATCCCAGCACTTCGAAGAAGACTGAAAGTTTGAGGCTTAACAAAAGAGCATCAGGTGTGCCTTGGCAGTCACACAGGCCAGAAGATGATGCACCAGAGTCTTCTAAAAACTGTCACTTTTTCACATCACATGTAACTAAGTCATGCTCAGGAGTGAGATGACAATAATGACATTTACAAATACAGAAAGGTTAAGAAGGTTTAGGCCTCACAGATCTATACACAAAGACATATTAAAGAAGCCAGAAGGGATACTGGGAATATGGTACAGTGGTTAAGGCACTTACCATGCAATCAAGAAGACTAGAGTTCAGACACACACACACACACACACACACACACACACACACACACACACACACAGAAAAGAGACAAAGAAAGAAGCCAATTTAAAAATATTTTTTAAAAATAGAAAATTTTAAATATTTTCTTTTATAATGGGTCAAAGGGAAATTATAGTAGAAAGCACAATATACTTTGCACTGAGATAATGTATATGCAACATACTGAACCTTACAGGATATAAAGAAGTAAGTATAAATATATATATAGCCTTGCCTTGAAAAAAATACTTGTAAAACTGAGGTCTGGAGAGATGACTGGTCGTTAAGAGATGCTACTCTTCCAGAGAAGGACATGAGTTCAGTTCCCAGCATCTGATGGGGTGGCTCACAGTTACCTATAACTTCATCTTCAGGGGATCTGACCCCTTTTAGATTCTGTGGCCACCCACACATGCATGCATATACATCCATACAAACACATGCACTTAAAGATAAATATTTTTTAAATACTTGTACAACATATAGATCCATATGGAGATAAGTATAAATGATCAATGAGGTTTCCTGAGGTACTGAAGGAAACAAGTCAAAAGAAATTAATAAAACAATAAATAGTATAAAAGATAAATTCTACATGCTGGTTTGTTTAAAAATTAATTTTATCTACGCCAGCGGGGTCTATAGAGCTTTTTCTAAGACAGCCAGGGCTACATAAAGAAACCTATCTGCAAAAAATAAATGGATAAATAAATAGTTTTAAAATCTGTGCAACTAACAGACCTTTACCATGATTGATCAAGGTATATAGGGGAAATGAAATAAATAATAATAATATGTATTCCCCAAACCCAAGATGTATGACCTTTATACTTCTCACTGTGTTGGACTAAGGATAAAAAGAAAATACTGTGGGTGACCTTAGATCACCCAGGATAGCAATTGCGGTAAGATGTAAAAAATACAGAAAAATACAAGAAAGAATCAGGAAGATACAGATAGCCTACACCCAATCAAGAAACTGAACTAATAACTAGAAAGCCTTTCCCTTTCTTTTTCTTTCCAGAAGTTGCCAAGACCTACATGGTTTACAAAGAGTAAACTGTCCATCATTCCTACACACATAATTTACCTACAGGGGACAGAGCCTGTTTCTAAACCAGGAAGAGAGCAGCTGAGTCACTCACTGCATGAGACTCAGTAAGCCTGGACATGGAGTGAGTGCCCAGCGTATTTTTAAGAAGGGAAATGGCACAGTGAACACAGGTGAAAACATGCTAAAAAGAATAGCTCTATAAGGCATGTGCGTAGTATGACTCTACCTGACAGATTGAAGGGTGCACTTCCCTGTGCACAAGGCCTCATTTTCCATCTCCTCTGCTGCCACAGGAGGGAGGGGAGGTGATTAAGTTGATGACATAAAAAACATAGATCCCCATAAGCAAAGATCTTTTAGGAAACTGAATTAAAAGGATATGGGATTTCCTTGATTTGATGAAGGGAAGATGATGAAAACCTTGAGGGAGCTTCATGTCGAATGGTGAAACTCAGAAGCTTTTCCATTACAATCAGAAGCAGCAGCCTTGTTGTCTGTTCCTATTAAACAGGATGCTAGTGTTTAGGCCCTGGAATAGCAGATAAATTGGGAGGTTCAGCCAATGTAAGGTGCTAATGGGAATAAACTGTGTTTATGAGGACTTCGGTGGGTGTTTGGCTGGGCTCGTGGGACTGCAGTGTTTAGTGCAGACTTAGATTTGGAAAGGTCAGGTGGTTGTAGATGATGGCCTCTGTCTCACTTAGCTTCCTTAATCAGCACCAGTAGACACACTGTTCTAGAGTGCTGGGAATACCCCCTTCTCTCATTTAGCAATTATGTTCAAAGATTGTACATCTAAGCTGACAAAATTATTCTAACCATCCTAAAGTGTCTTTGTTGGTTTTCAGATTTGGGGAAGAAAGTAAAACTATCCTACTCTAGTTCACTGCTCACTAGCAACTGTTGTAACTGCTGTTTTAGGCAAAAGTGGAATGAAGTGAAGTGGTCCAAGTGAGAAAACAGATGGAAGAAGTTTTTACCAAAGTTAGAGCTCTTAAATTTGTATCCTAATTTAGGGTGCCTTAGTGTAAATTTAAATCTGTTCAGATTTTGGATCTCTTCCCAAGGCTTTAAAGTAAAGACTGTTCTGCCAGATTGAATCATAGCTTTTAATTCAGGCACCACTGAGAGATTTAGTAGCAGTGACTATTTACTGGTAACCCAGGCTGAGCCGAAGCATGTGCTGTTCTGTGTACCTTGCTGCCTCCTTCCTCTGCATGGTCTGACTTTATAATTACTTATCACATTCTGTGATTATCTTTCCTGTTCTCCTGGGAAGCCAAGATACTCTTCTGTAGACTAGATTGAAAATGAGTAGAGAAATGAGAAGCACAGAATCTAGGGATTTGGTTAGGAACAACATTAGAGTTGTATTGTTTTTGTATTGTGTTCACATTGTTTCTCTAGTTTAAGTGTTTGGGGTTTGCTCCTAGATTCTCCTTCACTGTTCCAAGCATTCTTTTGTAGCCTGTAGTATTCTACCACGTGTATCCTAAAGCTGTTGTTTTCTGCTCTCAGCTGTTTGATGAGACTAAAGGATAATATTAAGGCAGATGCTTCCTGGTTGCTGTTACTAGGGAGATGGTGTCTGCCTCAATTCGGGTTCATAGTGTCATCCTGATAGTATGGGGCAGGTGGACATTCTGCTGACCAGCAGGTGATTGTGGGAGGTGGAGGCTGATGAAGGATAGCTATTTCTCATGACAAAATAAATCATTCCATGGACATGAGTGTGCAGGGTAAAACTGGTATCAGCAGATGGTGGGTCTAAGCAGTGTCTGGTTTGTGTCTCAGCTATGAGGTTTTCTGTGGCTGTCTTTCATAGATGCCAGCTGGGACTGTCCACTCCCTGCCAGTACCCACTGCCTTTTGTAGCGGACTTGTTGGCTTTTTTAGAATCTATTCAGATACACTTTCATGTATGGTTTTATATTTGCTTTGTGGTAAAACAAGATATTCAAAAGCAAAATCCATTCTTAGGGTTCACTTGGTAGTAAAACACGTTAATCAAATACAGTCAGGTTCCTTTTCCCCAGTTCTCTCCTCTCTCTGTAATTCTCTAGTATATTAAACTTTTGATCCCTATTATTGCCATTTCCTGATTAAATACTGAAAGTTCTTCCAAGTTATGATGAAAAAAATTCTGAGAATCCAACACAGAATATAGAGCTAGGTAACTGTAAACATGCCTGATGCTTTTTATATTCCTTTGTTATATAATTTATATAAAGATCTGTTTCAATATTTTATTTTTTGAGACAGGGTCTTCATAGACTAGACTGCCCCAGAACTCACTTTATGACTGAAGCTGGACCTGAACTCCTGATCGTTATTTCTTCCCCTCCCAAGAGGTTTAGATATGTTTTTGAAATTTAAGAGTAAAGAGACATAGAAAGTACAGATATTGTTTCATATAGAGCAGAGTGAAAACCTAGGGGATGCTGGAGGAATCAATCCATATGCCTTGGAACACCGGATTATACATGAAAAGAAAATGACCATTTCCTCGATCTTATGGAAATATTGTTGTGAGACATCTTTCCCCAGGTTATTCAACAGAGCCCCAGGGCTGATGTTCATTGTGCCTAATTTTGGTGTGTTCCCATCTCTGAAGCGATCATTCTTTGTAATTTACTAACCAGGTCTGGGTTAGGTTAAGATTGGTTGGTTTGTACTTTTTTTCTCCTTTTGGAGCTTATGGATGGGATCATCTCTCTTTCAGATGGACGCAGAATACAAGAGGAAGACCAGGGTGTAAACCCCAAAAGAAGAAAGGGGTGCTGAGCAGAAAGAATAAATGACAGCTCTCTCCCCAAATCTGCTTGATAGGAAAGGGCTGTCCCTTCACCAGGAAGGCCTGGCAGTTGAGGTACGTGGCCTGATGCTCCCTGCTTGTCTTTGTTTTACTGCAGGTACCTGTTCCCCAAGTTCACACTGTGCTGGACTGAATTTGTAGACATGAAAGTCCATGTGCCCTGTGAAACAGTTGACTACGTTGAAGCCAACTATGGTAAGACCTGGACGATTCCTGTTAAGACATGGGACTGGAAGACCTCGCCCCCAAATGTGCAGCCCAATGGGATCTGGCCTATTTCTGAGTGGGATAAGGTTATCCAGCTGTACTGAGAATACAAAGTTAAGGAGGGACATTTCCCAAGAAGAAGGCGGGTAACTGTTTAAAACATGTGAGAGCCCAGAAGATAAAGAAAATGTTTGAAGACAAAAATGTTCTACCTCGTGGGCCATCTAATTAGCTCTGCCATTCAGCATTTACTGAGGCATTTATACACCGGGAAAAATACTAGGTTCTGGGGCTGGGGAGATGGCTCAGAGGTTAAGAGCACTGACTGCTCTTCCAGAGGTCCTGAGTTCAATTCCCAGCACCCACATGGTGGCTCACAACCATCTGTAAGGAAATCTGGCACCCTCTTCTGTGTACATGATAGATAAATAAATCTTCAAAAAAAGAATACTAGGTTCTGGTGGTCAAGCGGAGATGAATGAGCAAATGCCTGCCTCCCCCTTACATGATAAATATAATATGAGACAACTACACTGTATACACACACACACACACACACACACACACACACACAGACACACACACACAGCTAGGGAGCATGCATGGGCCCTGGGCCCAAACAACAACACCACCTTTACAACGTGCACTATAACAGGATGAAGCAGAAACAAGCAAGGGCTGAAGCAGTAGCTCCGTGGGTAAGTGCTTGTGCTCCAAGGGTGAGAGCTCCAGTCTGGATCCGAGGAGGAGCACCCAGGGGGAAAGCCTAGCCCTGGGAGCTGGAGCAGAAACAGGAGGGTCCTAGGAACCTGGGCCTGCCAGTGTAGCCAGTCAGCTCTGGGCTCAGTAAGAGATCTTGCCCTTAAACGTAAGGGGGAGGGCAGGAGAGGAAGACACCCACTGTCAGCTCTGGTCTCTACATGCTGCTGGTGCTAATGGCGCACCCCCACTACCAACACACACACAATTAATAATGAAAACAGTAACCTAAAAACCTCCTCCTAAGAAGTGAGACAAGATTATTTCTTTAAATTTTACCCTTAAGGGTACTCATACTACTGAGTGAAAATGTGTCTCAGAAAAACAACATATATACCATGCATTCAAAACAAGGACCATGGGGGGTTGCAGAAATACTCAGCCATTAAGAACACTTGTTGCTCTTGCAGAGGAGGAGGGTTCCTTTTCCAGCACTCACCTGGCAGTTCACAGGCATCTGTTGCTGAGATCCTAGACTGGAATCCCAAGTGGTGCTTAGCCAGGTGAACTCTGATGCCTCAGATAAGGTCAGTCCTAGGAATATCCCACCAGTTCTAGCCACAAACAAGGGGTCCAAGGTCAAAATGACTCATGGCGAGATTGAGCAGGGAAGCTTGAATGGTGGTCTTGCTCAAAAGCATAGAGGCAGGTACTTATCCAGAGGGTTCTGGGAATTAGCACAGGCCTCTGAAAACTATTGTAGAAGTTAGTTGAATGGGGGCAAGAAAACTGTTAGCAGGACTCAGGGTTGTGAGAAGGACAGTTTTCAAAGGAAAGAGCAGAGTAACAAGGAAGCCCTGCAGTCCATTTTGGGCCCATGCATCACAGTGTAGCAATGTGAAGAGGAGGCTGGGACCTGCTGCTTTCAGCTGGAGAGCAGGCAGGGGCAGACTTATACAGAGATGGCCCAGTACAGAGTTTAACTTCTGGGTCTCAGTCCTCATTCTCACCTCCTACAAGCCCACAGTCATTTGGGTAACAAATTCCTTTAGTACTGGGGTAAGTTACTTGAGACTATCCTTTGACCTCACTTCTGCTACTCTGTGTGAGACCTAGTAAATCAGATGGAATAAATCCATCTTGTTTTCATCCATACCCATTCGCTCCCAGCCAGGGAGTCTGCTGCCCCAATCAGAAAGAGCTCAAACACTGATCACAAGTGAATGGCACTGTGTCAGGCTAGAATCCCTGCAAAAGCATAGAGACAGCTAGTGAAGGCAGAGCCAGGCTCAAGGCTGACCATTTCCATTACTGTGAGTCTTCAAAATGGGTCTGCAACAGCAGCTGGTAACGTTTATATGGACCATTTGCAAAGGTGTCAGATCTTTGCTGGTTAAAAAAAATGGATATATGCTTGAGGAGGGCAGAAGTAGGCATCAGTATGTTATCAAAGGCAGAGGTGAGAACCCTGGTGGGAAAGCAAGGTTTCTTTGTTGATCTGTTTTCTTTGTGGCTCTTTGCAGATCAGATTTAAAGTGACAGCCTCTCATTTTCCTAAGAAGCTTCCTGGAAACCTTGGCTGGATTGGAGGATAAGGAGGTGCTGCTTTCATGGCCTGGTGTGTGTGTTTGGTTTGGGATTTGTCAGTCTGGAAAACTGGGGCCTCTGAGCAGCTTGTGCCTGGCAGCTTTCCCCCACCTGCCTAAATACAGCCCAGGGGGCCCAGAGGACCCTCCCATCTCAACCCAGCACCTCCACTCTTTGCCCCTGGAACTGTGGCCTTTATTTCAAGTCTGGTCCCCTGGGGACTGAGTGGGGAGTGAGGACAGCTGATAGGCCTGGCACTGTTGACTTTATGGGGAATATTCAATGTATTTACTTCCTACACGTAAGCTGCACTCTTATCAGCTGGCCACAGAGCTCTAAATCCTATCCAGGGAACCACTTGGTGAGCCATGTTCTTATACCAGGAGCAGCGAATAAAAAGGGGGACAATATCCCACCCATACCTTTCTGCCCACCCCACCCCATCTTCCTTCATTTTCATCCCTGCTCTTGGGTTTATTGCTTGAAAAATAGAAGCATTCACTGTTCCATTCCTATGGAGTTAAGGCCACGCCAGTCTTGTCTTGAGAGGTTAGCAGGTAGGTGGGCACACCCAGGGCTCTCTTGAGAGGTTAGCAGGTAGATGGGCACACCCAGGGCTGTCTTGAGAGGTTAGCAGGTAACTGGGCACACCCAGGGCTGTCTTGAGAGGTTAGCAGGTAACTAGGCACACCCAGGGCTGTCTTGAGAGGTTAGCAGGTAACTGGGCATACCCAGGGCTGTCTTGAGAGGTTAGCAGGTAGCTGGGCACACCCAGGGCTGTCTTGAGAGGTTAGCAGGTAGCTGGGCATACCCAGGGCTGTCTGGAGAGGTTAGCAGGTAACTGGGCACACCCAGGGCTGTCTTGAGAGGTTAGCAGGTAACTGGGCACACCCAGGGCTGTCTGGAGAGGTTAGCAGGTAACTGGGCACACCCAGGGCTGTCTGGAGAGGTTAGCAGGTAACTGAGCACACCCAGGGCTGTCTTGAGAGGTTAGCAGGTAACTGGGCACACCCAGGGCTGTCTTGAGAGGTTAGCAGGTAGCTGGGCACACCCAGGGCTGTCTGGAGAGGTTAGCAGGTAACTGGGCACACCCAGGGCTGTCTTGAGAGGTTAGCAGGTAACTGGGCACACCCAGGGCTGTCTGGAGAGGTTAGCAGGTAACTGGGCACACCCAGGGCTGTCTGGAGAGGTTAGCAGGTAACTGAGCACACCCAGGGCTGTCTTGAGAGGTTAGCAGGTAACTGGGCACACCCAGGGCTGTCTGGAGAGGTTAGCAGGTAACTGGGCACACCCAGGGCTGTCTTGAGAGGTTAGCAGGTAGCTGGGCACACCCAGGGCTGTCTTGAGAGGTTAGCAGGTAACTGGGCACACCCAGGGCTGTCTTGAGAGGTTAGCAGGTAACTGGGCACACCCAGGGCTCTCTTGAGAAGTTAGCAGGTAGCTGGGCACACCCAGGGCTGTCTGGAGAGGTTAGCAGGTAACTGGGCACACCCAGGGCTGTGTGCCCCTCTAACTGGCAAACTATGGGAAAATGCCCACTCACTTGAGCCAGTTACACGCCCCACTTTATGCTTCAGTGGTCAACATTTGCTCTGGACAGAAATACCCACCAGGCCTCCACAGCAGATGTTAGAGAGGACTTTATGTGTGTACATGTTATGTTATGTGCGGTGTTGCCGAGGAGACGTCAGCCTGGGTCCTGGAGACTGAACATAATTGATGGACAGCCTGAGGTTCACTAGAAGCTCTGCTCTCATTGCTGGCATCGCCCTCCTCTGCTTCTTCCACACTCTGACCAGAGCAGCACAGCTCCAGGTCACTCAGGGGAGGATGGGCAGAACACTGGGCTGAGCAGGGAAAAGGAGACACTGCACAATGCCCTCTGCAGAAAATGAGAGCCATGTGCTTAGATTTCCCTGTCCTAAAACAAAAGAACCAGTATTGGAGTCTAGCTGGGTTCTGTTTGTTTTGTTTTTTTTGTTTTTTTGTTTTTTTTTGTTTTTTTGTTTTTGTTTTTTTTTTTTGTTGGGAATTTTGTGTAACCTAGTTTGGTTTCAAAGTCCCTGTGCAGCCAAGGATAGATTTGAAGTTTGGATTCTCCTGTCTCCACCCTGTTAGTATCGGGATGACAGGCCCACAGCACCACATCAAGTTTGTCAGTGTGCAGTTGGAAGGCAGGGCTAGGCAAGCATTCTACTAGCTGAGCTACATCCTCAGCCCTCATCCCATTTACTTCCCATGCTTAACACATCATAGCTCACTGAGTCTTCTCAATAACTCATGAAGTTGATATTTACAATTTGTAATTAAGGAATCTGAGGCCGGAAGAGGAAGCATTCTGCCCGCCAAGTGATCATTAGTGGTAGAGATGTCAGTTGGTCCGCCTCTAAAGTCAAAGCTGTAGTCTTCTTAGCTACCACAGTAAGCTGCCTCCCACGTGCCATTCCTTACTATCTTAAAGCAATGAGTATTTATCACACCTATTTTATAGGGGACATCTTTGGAGGGTACTTCTACCTGTCTGGTGTGTATGTGGAACCCATCTGGTCCTGACTCTGTGTGAAGAGATGCTTTGAAGATGCTACACCTCTTTTCTGTTCTAACTCAGAGAAGTCTACAGGTGACAGTGAACACCAAACTCCTTCATTGAGAGAGCAGACCAAAGCTCTCAGCCCTCTGTCTCTGCTCCCACACTCAGGCACAGATGGGGGCCAGGTCTGTGGCTTGGTTTGCTCTCTCACCTGCTTGCATCCATAGCTACCTTTCTTATTTGGGGGGTGTTGTCCTCAGGTAACAGAAAGAGGTCTGAAGATGGGAGCTAATCAATCATAGTTGCATGGTGCACTTGTAAGTGGAGCAGTTCACACTAATGAGAACCTGCAGCCTCTGCCGACTCAACTGAGTTAGGTCTATGCCCAAGTTTGTTTCTTTGAGTATATGTTTTGGAATTTCACTTGGTTAGGAATAATATTTTTGTTTGGTCTACAATTATAATTTGTCTGGTAACTTGTACAACAAACACACATACATGCACAAACACACAAATATGTGTGTGTGTGTGTGTGTGTGTGTGTGTGTGTGTGTGGTGTGTATTACATATACACACACCATACACACTCATTTGTTTGTCTGTGAGAGTTCATACTAGTGAGAGAACTTGTGTGAAATGCCTGGCGTGACACTCATGCTTAGGGTTAAGTAAAATGATTGAGGGTGACACCCAATGTCAACCTCACCTCCACATGCACCTACCCACACATATGCACAAACATGCATACACACACATGCACATCACACACATACACGTGAATTTTTTAAAGATTTATTTATTTATTATGTATAAAATATTCTGCCTCCATGTATGCCTGTACACCAGAAGAGGGCACCAGATCTCATTATAGTGTGAGCCACCGTGTGTTTGCTGGGAATAGAACTCAGGGCCTCTGGAAGAGTCTTCTCTCCAGCCCCCACATGAATTTTTTTAAATTTAAATTAAAATTCATGGTTCAATTGGGAAATAAAAACTTAAAAACAAGAGTTATAAATTAAATTTAAAAGAAAATAGAATTTTTGATGGAAAGCTTGACAAAGGGTCTTCTTTTATCATTACAGGTACATTTCTCTAAATCATCAGAACTACTGTGCACCGTTAAACCCCAAAAGATGCTCATCCAAAGACTTGTAAACCTAAAGCCAGTTGGGCTTAGTGTTGCCAGACTTAACCCCAACACTTGGGAATAAAAGTCAGGTAGAAAGGCCTACCTGTCTACCTAGTGACTTCCCTGCCAGGACTGCCCGCTGAAAAGCTTCTGGATGAACAAAAGCAAAACTGGGCTAAACATTCCAAGAACACAGAGTAATGACCTAATGGAGGTACATAAAAGCGTGGTAGCTTTCAAATAACGGTGTGTCTCCTGGAATAGTGACTGAGAAGCATTAAAAAAATAGGGGTTGGGGATTTAGCTCAGTGGTAGAGCACTTGCCTAGCAAGCACAAGGCTGGATCCTCAGCTCAAAACAAACAAACAAACAAACAAACAAAAGAAAAGGTTATATGTTGTTCCTAAAAGAAAAGTTTCAAAAAACTATTTCAGAGCCAAAAAAACAAAAAATGACTATGTACATTTTTCATTACACCACAATAACATTAGAAACTAATAACAAGCCATGGCCAATAACAGTAATAATAATACAATAAAGCTTTTAAAAATGCTTTCTAAAATGGAAAAAATAACAGACTTGAGAGGCTAATAGCAGCCAGATGTCATTGCACACATCTATGACAAGGGCAAGATGATCACCTGTTCCAGGCCAGCATGGGCACCATAACAAGACCTTGTCCCTAAAATTGAAGTAAAATAAAAACTTAACCCTATTGATGATTGTTAGGTCGAAATTTATATGGCAAATTGCTGAAACTTAAGAGCTAGAATTCATAAAGAAAAATATGCTTGTAAGTTCTGTTACATATCAAGAACCAGCTAATTCATAAGAACAACAAACACATGCATACAGTGTGGTGGGGAACAGGGATGAATAACTGACTGGATACAGAGATGTAGAGATGCTGATGCCTGGAAACCATGAACTGAGGATTGAGAGAGGGGTTACCATGCAGGGGATGGGTAGGAAAGGTTAACATTGGTTAAGGCTGATGCTTAACCTCTAGTCAAAATGACTTCGGTCACCCATACCTACCTGGTCTGGCAGAACCTGCAAGGACCCCTCATCTTTCCTGAACCTGACAACCCTGCATAGGGGACTAGAAGGCCAGTATACCAGGCAGATCAATTAAAGCAGCAGGACCAAGGATCCTGACAACACCAGGCTCTCCTAGGGACCTGCTCATCCCCCAGGCTTTCCCCAGGAGCTCTGCAGGTGCCATCTCTCCAGGGGGCAGCGAGAGCCATGAATAGTAAGCCTTTTAGCTCAAGCACATAGAGGCTTTAGCTGCCTAAACTTAATCCCCCAATAATCGGATTATGTAAATTCCTACTCCAACCTCTTCCACTGCAGGACCTAGCCTCTAAATGTTCTACACTGGGAGAATGGGTTGGGAGCATCACTCTGAAGAGCCACTGCTAGGGAACCTATGTACCCAAATGGCTTCCAAAAGCACAAAGCCAACAGTAACATTTAAGAAGATTCAAGAACAAAAGCCAACCCTCTTCCAGTGTACTAACATACTTATGCTCCGAGTCTTTGTGCTTTGTCTGAGCTCCTGTCCACTTGCACAGATTTTATTTTATAGCTTGTTTCACTTAGCATCATCCATTGGATCCTGCCATCCAGTTGCCATAATTCTCCTTCTGAAAAACGTGCCATTGAGAAATACATCACCTCACAGATGTTGGCTAAGATGAAGGATAATAAGCTTTGGTGTGGCCTGTCAAAACTGTAACATCATCGGACAGAGTGGGAAAAGCATGGACACCCTAGGAACAATTTTTCTCCTACAGCACACCGAAAGAGCAGGGGACAGAAAGAGGAGCAGGCCACAGGTGTTTTCTGCAAATGTTAGGTTGTGTTCCTATGCACTAATTGGCCAGCTGTTCTTATTCTTCCCTGCACTGCATCCTCAAGCTACAACCAGAATGAGTCTTGGAGCCCCAGCTGTAGTTACTGTTCCCATCTTTGCAGCACACTGCTGTCTTCCTATCCTCTTCCCTCCCCACCAAGATTCCTGGCACCCAGGGCCCTGTCCTGGGTATTGTACTTTAGAAGCCCTGCTCCTGGTCTCCTCCCTTGCCTACCCTGTACCCGTGCTCTGCCTTCTAGGCAACACCCTGGACGTTTGGGAACCCTGAATTGCTTTACAATAGTCCTCGAGCCCATTTTCAGTGTTGGTTCGGGGCCCTTTTCAAGTCTGTGGATTGGGAGTTCACCTAATACACAGGGCCCTCCATTGAAATAAATGGAGCTGTGGGTAGGAAAAATAGAGAGGAAGGAATTAGGAGTCTCCACTTGTTCCTTTAAGTTCCTCAGTTCCCAGTGGGAGCCTTGCTTCAAGGCCTTGTCTAAATACTATCCCTCACACATATTCCCTGGTCATCCAGCCAGAATCTTTTACCTCTTGTCCTAACTAGAGTTTACCTTCTCTGCTCCTGAGGACTGTCAATCTTGTATTTAGTCTGTCACATCCCCTTCACCTTTCTGGCTCTACCCACATACCTGAGCTTTGTAATTTAGACAGTATCTTCTCGATTTGTAATGAAGTTATGAGTTTACATGGGTGTAGGGTAAGGAGTCCTAGGTGTGACAAGCAGCCTGAGGTCTCAGTACCTCACAGCAGTGATCTCTCCTGTTGCATTAGGACTATGGGTGGTTTGGGCTTTGCTCCATGGTACCCAGGCTGCAGAAGCAACCTCAAGCATGACTTCAGCCCACAGTCATCACGCTGGAGCTTCTGCTCCATGGTCTGTGTCATATCTGTTCACATTCCATTGACTGATGCAAGGCACATGACCAAGCCTGGCACTGAGAAGGGAAGTATATTCTTTCCACCTATGCAGAGCTGCAGGTCACATGACCTTGAAGGATTTCTATAATCCTCACAGAGAAGGGAAATAGAATGGAGTTGTAACAATAATATAATCAACTACAACAAAAGTCTATTAATAGTATGCTACGTGCTGCTTGTGATCCTAAATACCTTACCTGTTTTTCCTTCTTATTTTATTTCCACAGTTCCAGCATTGCAGCCATTTTACAAATAAGATAGCTGAAGCAGAGAGAAAGTTAGGAATTTGCCTGGCATCCTACAAGTGAATAAACAAGAATTGTTAACCTGAGTGAATACAACCTCAGAGTCATTTGCTCTTATGCACCAAGGTGCAATGCATTTATGAAATTACTGCCCCAAATCCTGGGACCTTCAGAGAGAGAAATACCTAGAGATTGGTTTTGTAATCATACACTAATCAAGCAACATTTGATGGACATCTATTCATTGTGGTAATGAGGGATATAGAAGAGATGTAAGACATGATAAATAAGTAAATATTACTAAGTGTGGTGAAGCTCTGAGAATACAGCAAAGGATGAAGTGTGTGGGTGCCTGTGCCTGTGGAGTGAGTGTGTGTGTTTGTGTGTAGACACAATCTTAGTAGGCTAAAAAGCTCTTAGGTGATGGGCTGATGAGAGGGCTCAGTGGGGAAAGACACTTGCTGCCAAATCAGAAGTTCCAAATTTGATCCGTCAGATAATAGCAGTGATCCATGTGATCCAGCCTCCACCCAAGAGCACATTAACCAGGAAAGGACATCTTTCTTCCTCGTGCCAGGCAGGCTCTGTCTCCTGGCGATGTTGAATGGGGGAGGAGCACAGGATGAGGGATGTTTTCAATGAGTGTGGTCAATAGCTGAGAGAGGACCTGACCCTCTCTGTTTCGGCGCCAAGAAATGTCCTGCTTTTTTTTTTTTTTCCTTCTTAGATCTGATGTTCAACTTGTCCTCAGTTTCATGGGGTTCAGTAACTTCCTCACTTTTTTTAGCCTTCCCAGAATGACTGTCACGGAAATTTCTTAAAGATTTATTTTATTTTATGTATCATCATCATCACCATCATCATCATGATCATGATTAGTTGTCTTAGACAAAGCTGTATTGCTGCGAAGAGACACCATGACCACAGCAACTCTTATAAAGGAAAACATTTAATTGGGGTTTGCTTACAGATCAGAGGTTTATTCCATTGTTGTCATATCAGGAAGCATGGTGGCACACTGGCAAACATAGTGCTGGAGAGGTAGCTGAGAGTTCTACAGCTGGATCAGCACACAGCAGGAAGAGAGAGTGACTCTGGGTCTGGCTTGAGCATCTGAGACCTCAAATCCCACCTCCAGTGACATACTTCCTCCGCCAAGGCCACACCTCCTAAGTGTTACTCTCTATGAGCCTATAAGGGGCCATTTTTATTCAAACCACACATTGTTATTATTGTTGTTGTTGTTGTTGTTATAGGTGGGGGCATGCACACACAGGCACCAGCTTGGTAAGGCAGCCATGTGGAGGTTAGAGGACAACTTCTTGTGGGAGTTGATGCTTTTCTGTCCCTGTGGATTCTAGGGACTGAACTCAGAGCTTGTGCATCCAGGACTTTTACTCATTGAGCAAGACTTTTATTTTCTTCAAGCGTATAGGTCCATGTTCCAATTTGAACAACCTATGCACTATTGTTCCCTATTTATTGGTCCTTATTTATTGGTGAAATTATTAAGGCCACTCCACGTAGTTAAAAGGGAGGTTTATTTTGTGGGATAACTTACAAATGAAGGAATAGGTAGGTTGTAGGTTCTGGCAAAGGTCTGGCGCAGTCCGGAGGTGTTCTCTGGAGAACTCTGCTCAGTCTACCTCCAGTGTCAGGGTCCAGGCACCAAGAGAGCCCTTTCATTTGGATCCTGGGTCTTCAGCGTCCTCTCTCAGCCCTGCTTTGTAGGCATGACCTTTACCGAAGCCTCAATGGGGGTTGGAACTTCCAGGCCAAGGCTGGAATGGCTACCTACTACACCTATTACTCTTGAGCAGAGATAGATTGTAAGCGTTTGTGAACCATGGAGAACTGGCAGCTACTGCACTGGTGACTGACTGGCAGTTCAGTGTTGATGAAATGAGATCCTTCCCTTTGGTGGCCCCAGGTTTTTCTTAGGTAAGTTTGCACTTGGGGACTATTTTTAGTCTAGTAGTTTATATTTACTGGAACTATGTGCCACAAGCCATAGGAAAATGTAATGGAATTCAGCTACTATCTCAAAACTACTATTTGGAAAGGTCAAGGTCTTTTCTGAAGGTCAAGCCATGGCTTAAGAAGTCTTGGTGATATTTTAGCTTTTGTATATATATTAGCCAGTTCCTGCAATGATTTCCTGGTATGCTATATATGCTTCCAAGAATTCATAACAGTATATTTTATCATAAATGCCTATCAAGTGTCCAAGGCCAAAGGATCTCCTGAATTAAGGCAAATTAAGCTTGGACATTCCTTTCCTATACAGCCTTGGTAGTATTTATACTAACATTATAGACTCCTAACATTTACCTAACCACCCCTAGGAATGTAGTTTGAGCACATAAATTCCCTTTTTCTGATGTATTAACTGATTTTAGCTCTCAGTGGCCCTCCTCCTTTACCACTCCCCTTTTGGGTTGTAAAAGAAAGCCTGACAGTCACTGCCTGAGGAAAACTCTTGTCTGCCTTTAGGACCCTGTAAGAATTCAAGCCTGGGGACCTTGCTGTAGCTAGATAGAGCGCTGCTATTGCATGGGTAAATAACTGTAAACCTCAGAGACTTGAGGAAGGATTTTTACTGGAGAGGACTTTGACTGGAGAACTAGATGGAGAACTAGAAGAATGAGATGAAGATGAGGAAGAGCCAGATGGTGAAGAACGAGATGGACAAGAACGAGATGAGAAAGACCAAGATGGGGCAGAACTAAGGTGAGAGAATTAAGATAGAACTTAGAGGACAGCAGATCAATGTAGAGAGAAATCAGGCAAGAGAGGAGCTAGGCATGAGAACAGAACTGAAGCTGTGTAGATAGATTTTTATCGTAGAGGAATAAAGTACAGACTAAGAGCTCTGTGTACTTAGATTCTTTTCCCCCGAAAATAATTCATGCTGTTCATAGCTTCTCTTCTGGTCCCCTGGGAAGAAGATTATTAAGGCTGGACCATAGTAATATTAAAGAAGTATGAATGACGCTGATATTTAGAGAAAAAGATTTTCATTTCAAGTGTGAGAAATAAGGGGCAAGGTCTTATTTTCCCATACATGACACCAAAGGTATTACCAAATACACACTGAGTAGAGTTAAGTGGATTCTCAGACCAACTTAATCACTGAAACGTCATTGTGCTCATTGGAAGTGGTAGGTATGTTGAGTGTGACCAGCATTCTCCAGTTCACTGTCCTTTATAATTCTGAACATTAAAAAGGTTAAATTCAAAGTACATGTGTTTATGTGTCATGTGTTATTATAATATAATTCATAGAAGGCAGTTATTAAATGGCCATTAAAATAAGTTTAGCCAAAATGCCTATCAAGCATACTAAAATTTAGAAGTGTAATCAGTCCCTTTAATATGAGACTTTGTATTTTGCACTATTCATATATGAATTCTTCAAAGTGAATGGCATGCCACCCAGTGGCTAGGAAGCAGTATTGCAGGAGAGAAAGGAAATGCCATTTGTGATGCGAGTATGGAGACATTGGACCAGGAAGAAACACGAACAAGCTGGGACTAAAATTGGTTGAGAGTAGCTCTAGAATTAACCTGCTGGTTAATTTTACAGCATGACTACAACGTTTGTATTAATAGAAGCACATTCTGTCAATAGACCAGTCTGTATGTGCACATGTGCGTATGAGCACGTGTGCATGCAGCAGGGATACTACTAAATATCCTATAATGCCTAGGGCAGTCCCAAATAAAAAAAGAATAAAAAAAGAATTGCTCAGTTCAAATGACAATGGTGCTACTGTTGAGAAACTTGATTTAGAAATACTAGTTTCACATATTTCTGAACTAAAAAATGCTTTGAAGAGCTTGAGTCAAAATCCCTTAGATGCTAGTCTGAATAGCAGCTTTGTTTTCTAAGGTGTGTACTTTGTTTGGATTTATTTATTTATTCCAGCTTTTGTGAATCACTTTCATATGGTAAGGAAAGTTCTGGATGCTCCCAGATGAACTTTCTATATCTTGTCTTTCTTCTGTCCTATTCCAAGTCTTCCCTCTTTCATTCCCTGTTTTCCTCAACTATGCAGCATTCCATTAGACTAAATAATCCATGTAGTGACTAGAACCCAATACAACAGGCACAGACAATATCTGGATGGAACTTTTCTGTGCGTGATATTACTAGTTCATTTCCTTTAGATCGTAACACTTTCTTTAGGTACTAGGCGAATGTGGCTACGCTTACTTTTACACTTGTGTGGTGAAAAAATGTGAGGGAACCTCTAAAACCTATGAAGAGCATTAATAAAACCTTGAGCGTTTCTTATTTTATTTTTATTGAAAATAATTAATAAAACTTCAAGTGTTTCTTATTTTAACATTTTTGTGCCAGCGGTTAAAAAATGTTTCTGTTTAGAGGGTATTTGCTTAGAAATGCAAACAGAAAAGTATTTTAGCAAAGCTGTTGTTTATTGATAGGTTATGAAATGCAGAAAGTTATTACTATTTTTGTACATTTTAAGCACCTAGTGTTTAGGAGAGTGCCTCTGGTATCAAGTGTTTGGAACAAAGCATGTTTGTAGATAACAATTGCTAACATAGTTAATATATGAAAGGTTAAATTCAGGGAGAAAAAGATGAAATGTCCTTTACATCAATACTTAGAGCAGCCATCTACTTCAATAGTTTGTGTGTTTACATATTCCAGGTAACAGCACTGTCTGTTGGCATGTCAAATGAAAATGTGCCACACTCACTCTTTTTCTTTCTAAGGTTGCTTCCTTTCCTTTATTTCTAGTTCTTTTTACTAACAACTTTCCCTGCTCCTTTCCTTGTTTCTTCACACTTGCCTCTGTTTGCTGCTTTACAAGTGGAGTTTACATCTATCCTACTCTGCTTGGACATTCTTTCTCATCGGGGTCTCTGCCCTTAAGATACACATCCACTACCTTTTGTCTTGGACCAGTGAGTATACTCTGATCTCCCTCACCTCTTTTCATAAATCTTTGGTGCTGGATTGCAACTTCAGCGCCCTGCCGATCTTCTTCAACAGAACAACCCAATTTAGCACAATGGCATAGCTTTTGGTTCACAAGACTGAGTACAATGTAGGGACTGATCAAGAGCTTAAACCACCTTGGTTTTTATTGTGAAAGGCTTTTACTTCTTTTCTTTCTTTCTTTTTTTTTTTAACTTCTTTTCTAACTCCACTCTCAATCTGTAGTCTAGCCAAAATACCTCCTAATATTTGCATACCAGCTCTTAAAACGCTATGCATCTCCCTTCAATGGTATTCCCCAACCAACTGCCCTGGCATGGCAGCCATACTTTTTATTCTTTGTGAAATTCTGTGTGTCCTTAAACAAACAAACAAACAAACAAACAAAAAACTCCTGGGAAAACGCAAGTTTCCTGAGGCTATAGATAAAACATTACTGCTGTACTTTTCATATCTTCACTAGGTACCAAAGTGAGTTACAACATTGTTGTTTAATAAAAGGCGAGTGGCATCCATTTACATAAGGAAATTTCATTCTGAGAGTTGCCCCTTGGGATAGCTGGCACCAACCAACATGGAGAAGATGGCAATCTTTATTAGGAGAACTGGGGCCAAGCTCCACCCAAGGTCAGTTTGGAGGGAGGAGAGGGAGATCTTTGATTGGTATGTAAAATGAATAAAAAAATTCCTCAATTTAAAAAAAAGTTTATGATTCTTCCAGAAATGAACATAGATGTCTTTCCCAAACCCACACATTTTTCCAAAGGAAAGTGTGAAACAGTGAGCGAAAGCTGTGGTTATTAGCAGTACAACCTTCTATTACAAATTGGTTAAAACTTTCAACTCAAGTTTTTTGAGCCAAAGTAGAATTTGAAATTATAAATCTGCTTTCAGAATTTTAAAGAAATGAATATTTGACTATTAATTATTTTTTGCAACTTTTAAATGTCTTTTCATTTTGAGTATCTTGGGCTTTGGCAAACTTCCCTGCAGAAGTGTCTGTTCTTGATTTCTGTTTGTATTTTGTATAATAGTAATTTGTATTTGCTCTTCAAATTTACTGCTTACTGGCATGATTCTATTTGTTCAGTTGAAGAAACAAATTTGACCTAGGTTATAATTTTTTCCATATACCAGATATCTACAGTATCATCTGATAAAACATAGGTAGTTTCTAAGACTAAAGCAGTTTACAGAATGAAGTATGTCAACATTCTTTGGTTCCTAAAAGCAGTATTTTATTTTTCACTTCTCATAGTTGGAAAGACACTTTTCAGAGTTCTACTACCCATAGGAATGTTTTTTCATGACCTAAGGAAAAAGGAATTGCTCCTTTTTGTAGACACATACCTAAAAGCAGTAATTTACTGGAATTGCTTTGTGTGGCTACTGAGTATATTTTGTCAAAAATGACATGAAAAGACCAGCTGTCCTTATATAGAAATTTCCATTATGATATTATATCATAGTTGTGTCTTCTCATTTATACAGTGCCTTTTCCTCTACGCATGCTCATTGTCAACTGAATTTTAAGCCAGCCAGCATTGTACTGTAGTGGTGAAGGGCCTTCTATTGAGGGCTAGAGGAATACATGTGGTTCTTCCTTGTGCTCATCCCATCATTTGAGACCTTTTAAAATTTCCAGTCATTGGAAAATGTGTGACTTCTCCTGGGAAGGTTTTGTTTCTCAGAGGATTTGTAGTATGAAGTCAGTGAATGAGAGTCCAATTCTCATCACTTGATATTTGGTACTAGTTATTCCTTCATTACTTTAAAATAAGCAACAGGTATTTTTCTTCTCTCTGATTCTTATTAAATGTCTCTTATGTTTTTAAAAAGAACAAATTGGTAGTCTTTTACTTTGAAAACTGTAAGTTTATTAACTTAAATGGACGTTTGTCACCCTTGTTTTAAATTTAAAAAATTGACTATAGTGCCTACTTAAATCATTTCAAAATAAGGTAACTATTACCTTAATCCTAATATTTAACATCATAATTAGCATTAGCGTTAAAAATACTGAGCTTCTTTACTCAGCTTAGTGTGCTGTGGAAAGCTGGCAAGTCCTCTCCGTCATTCATTTCTTCTGTCTGCTTGCCTAGCTCAAACACCACTGCTTTTCATGAAGGAAATGCAGGAGAGGTGACTGAAGTGGATACATCACAGGTGTAAAAGTTGTTTCATAAAGCATGTATCAAGTATTGCATTGCCCTTTTAGGAGATGAACTCCAACCCAGTTTTATCAAGCTGAAAATAGAAAGGAAGGAGATGCCCTTAGGTACTTTAGAAAAAGAAATTTGCTACAATTCATTTGACTCAGCTAATTTTGTCACATCTTTTAAATTTTGGTTAATATTAATATACCAAGCATTAAATGACTAATGCACATGGAAATTTAATATATAGTGATTCTTTGAAAGTTCTAGGTATATGTTTGTGAAAAATATTAAGAGTTTGTCTGTGGGTTTAATTGATAGCACCTCTGCCATCTTCTGCTAGGGAAACTTTTTTCCCACTGCTGAAACAGCTATAGTACTTGCACTGGGGAAGCTTTTCCCTTCAGAGCTACAACACAGCTATGCATTTGAAAAGCATTCACTTATAAAAACCTGAGAGGTCTTCCCACTTAGAATTTCCATATGTTATTTAGCATAATAAACACTGTTCATTTTTTAAAAAGAATATCACCTCTTAACATTCCAGGATGCCTCAATTTTCACTTTTTCTTTTCTTAAAAGGAAGGCCTGATTCTTGACCCTTCTGCCTTGAAGTCCAGAATGCTTGAATCATAGGCATGCCAGGCTTAATAGTGACTTTTTGGAAGAGTCACATCCCATTACAGTTTTTAGAAAAAATTTCTCTTTAAGCCAAGCATGGTAGTGCAAACTTGTAATCCCAGCACTTGAGATGTGGAAGCAGCCTGCTGCGCGCTTGACGGCCGCTGTGCGACGGTTGCCGCGACTGCCGTAAAGCGAGGCCTCCGCCGCTGCTGTAGAGGGAGGTAAGATGAAGGCAGCGGGCTGCGTCGCCGGGCCTGGGCGGGCGTCCTCAGGCAGGTGTCGCTGGTCACCCGGTACCCGGACTGGCGGTCGGGCACATGCGGGGTAGCCGCCCTACGGCGGTGGGAGCAGCGGAGGTGGCCGCAGGTCCACGAGGGAGTCCGTCCGCCGGCTTGCTGCGCTCCTCACGGAAGCGGACAGTCCCCGTGTGCCCTTGCGGTCCGCTGATCGTCCTGACCCGCTGCGGTTTCCGAGGTTGATGGAGACGCTCGTAGAAGCCGGGTCGGGACGGTGTCATCATTTGAGCTGGGTGGTGAGAGCGGAGGATGGGGAGAAGGATGAGATGTGAGGAGCAGTGCGTGGCAAGGTGCCTCCGCAGGGGCGGAACTGCTGCAGCCCGCTGCTCTGCCTGCATCTTCAGGAGTGGCTGGAGGCATGAACTCACCAGGGAAAGGGAGAATGGCAGGGCCAGATTCCCCCTGAAGGAGTTGGATGCCGCGCGAAGCACTTGAGAAGTTCTGCGTGCAGGGGCATGCTGCAGCCGCTTCGAAGACAGGAGGTAGTTGAATTGCCAGTCTCTTTCCTGTCTTCTGAGACTCCTCAGTGTTTGGAGGAGTACTCACTGTGCTTAATAATAACGGTGGATGAGGATAAGAACAATATTAAGGTGGACGCGGTTAGCCATGCCAGATAATTGCTTGTAGCTTTCCTGTCTTGCATTTCCATTAGCAGTTGGGGAATATGGGAAAAGATTGGATTTAATTGTGGCAGAGTAGTTAGAAACTTTTGATAGGAGTCCAGAGAACTGAATTCAGATTTCATCACTATCGTCAATTTCTCAGGTAGCATGAGGCAAGCCACTTTGCTGTGTGCCTCGAGCTTTCTCAGCTCTAAAGAATGGTACTGTAGTCTTTCTACCTTTGAAGTTTTCAGATAAATAAAAGTCATTCAAGCATGGTAGGTAGCTCACACCTGAATATCAGCACTTTGGAGGTGGAGACAAGAGAATCACTGCATAATGAGCTCCAGGTCAGCCTGGGGTAAATGCCGTCAAGCAAGCAATTAATTACTTGCCTCTTGAGGGAAAGGCTTTTCTCACTGCCTTAGAGTTAATATTGCTGTGATGAAACACCACTACCAAAAGTGACTTGGGGGAAGAAAGAGTTTATTTCACTCCCTGTTCCATGTAACAGTTCAACATCAAATGCAGTGAGAGCAGAAACCTGGAGGGAGGAGCTGATATAGAGGCCATGGAGGAGTGTTGCTTACTTGCTTGCTATCATGGTTTGCTCAGCCTGCTTTCTTATAGAACCTGGAACTACTCATAATGGGCTGGGTCTTCCCACATTAATCACTAATAAGAAAGGGTCCCCCGGGTTGAGGATTTAGCTCAGTGGTAGAGCGCTTGCCTAGTGAGCGCAAGGCCCTGGGTTCGATCCTCAACTCAAAAAAGAAAAAAAAAAGGTCCCCCATATTTGCTTACAACCTTGGTCTTATGGAGACATTTTCTCAGTTGGGGTTCCCTCTTCACAGATGACTCTAGAGTCGGCCTAAAACTAGCCAGCACACTCATAAAAATAACTTGATTTGAGCCGGGAAGATAATTCAGCCACTAAAGTGCTTGTCATTGCAAGCATGGTGATCGGGTTTCCATTCCCAGAAGATACTTAAAAAAGCTGAGCATGGCAGCCTGCAGGTCTACTCTCAGATCTGGGGAGATGGAGATGGAAGGATTCCTGCAATTTCTAGCCAGCCACCCTTGATCGTATAGTGACTTGCAGGCTAGTGATAGACTTCGTTTTTGGGTATAAGGGGTAGTAAGGAGGATGGAAACATGGCTCTGTACAGAGAGCAAACATGAGATGAGGACCAGAATTCTGATATAAGCACTCGTGTAAAAAGCCAAGCATGGCTGTATGCATGTTGGTCACCCCAGAACCAGGGGAGGCAGCAGAAAATAAGGATTGCTTGCTACCAGCCTGGCTGGAAAGTCAGTGAGAGTCTCTGTCTTGAGGGAATAAGGTAGAGTGTGAAAGATCAAAATACTGGATATCTTCTGGCCTGCTTGCTCCTGCCCTCATAGAAGTGCACATACCCCTGACACACAAGTCCACAAACCTGCAATACACAAGTGCACATAGCCTCCCCAAACACGCACAAGTGCACATAGCCTTCCCAAACACACACAAGGGCACATAGCCCCTTACACACCCACCCAAAGGTTGATGGTTACCAAACAATGACAGTAGAGGCAGTCTTACCTCCACATACTTGCATACACTGCTTTGCACTCATCATCTCCCTACACAGTAACAACTGGTTTAGTACCATTCTATTCCAGCACCAAGAATACATTAGCGAAATGAAGTTGTTGTTGGTGGGTTTTTTTTTTGTTTTGTTTGAGACGGTCTCATGAAGCCCTCTCTGGCCTAGAACACATTATGTAGACTAGGCTGACCCTGAACTCAGCAATCCTCCTGCCTCTGTTTCCCAAGTGCTGGAATTAAAGGTTTACACTGCCATACCTGGTTAAGAGTAGAATTTTTAAAAAAAAATATTTTTTTCCTATTACAAAATTAGGTTCAAATAAAAAAGGTATTAAATAAAAAGAAAAGCATCTATGTTTTCTCCCCTTGAAATTCAGTCTTACCTATCATTTCTTTTAGTTAAGAATTTTTTTTTATTCATTTTATATACCAATGACAGATCATCCTATCTTCCATCATCCAGCCTCCCAGCCTTCATTTCCTCCTTCCAAAAGGTAAGGCCTCATGTGGGGAGTCTGCAGAGCTTGGTACATTCAGAAAAGGCAGGTCCACGCCCCTCCCCTTGCATCAAGGCTGTGCAAGATGTCCCACCATAGGTAATGGGCTCCAAAAAACCAGCTCATACATCAGGGATGGATCCTGATCCTACTGCCAGGGGGCCCCTTAAGCAGATCAAGCTATACATCTGTCTTGTTTATGCAGGGGTCCTAGTCTATTCCCATGGAGGTTCCACAGCTGTTCGTGTAAAGTTCATGAGTTACCACTAGCTTGGTTTGGTTGTTTCTGTAGGTTTCCCCATCATAATCTTGATGCCCCTTGCTCATAGAATCCTTCTTCTCTCTCTCTGGACTGGACTCCTGGAGCTCGGCCTGATGCTTTGCTGTGGATCTCTGGATCTGCTTCCATCAGTTACCTTATGAAGATTCTATGATGACAAGGTGTTCACCAGTCTGATTACTGGGGTAAGCCAGCTCAGGCACCCTCTCCACTATTGCTAGTAGTCTAACCTGAGGTCATTCTTGTGGATTCTTAGGAATTTCCCTAGCACTAGGTTTCTCCCTATACCCATGATGTTTCCCTCTATCAGGGTATCTCTTTCATTGCTCTCCTACTCATTCCCTCCCCCAGCTTGATCATTCTGATTCCTTATGTACTCATTCCACATACCTTACCCTACATTGCCCCCCAACACCCTCATTTTACTATGGAGATCTAATCTATTTCCCCTTCCCAGAGCAATCCATCTGTCCCTCTTAGTGTCCTCCTTGTTAGCTAGCTTCTCTGGAGCTATGCATTGTCATCTGGTTATCCTTTGCTTTACATCCAGTATCCACTTATGAGTGAGTACATGCCATGTTTGTCTTTCTGAGTTTGAGTTGCCTCACTCAGGATGATATTTTCTAGTTCCATCCATTTGCCTGCAAATCTCAAGATGTCATTGTTTTTTACTGCTGAGTAGTACTCCATTGTGTATATGTGCCACATTTTCTTTAGCCATTCATCAGTTGAGGGACACATAGGTTGTTTCCAGGTTCTGGATATTAGTAATAATGCTGCTTTGAACATAGTTGAGCAAATTTCCTTCTGGTATTCTTGAGTATTCTTTGGTTATATGTCCGAGAGTGATATCACTGGGTGGGTCTTGAGGAAGATTGATACCCAGTTATCTGAGAAACCTCCACACTGATTTCCAAAGTGGCTGTACAAGTTTACACTCCCACCACTAGTGGAGGAGTGTTCCCCTTGTTCTACATCCTCCCCTAACTGTGAGGTGTTTACCCACCAACCCCACAGTTCCCCAGAGTTTTCTTGAGTGTGAGCAGCAGGTAATATTAGATAGAAGGATTTATGTTGTGGAGATAAACAGATAGAAAATACAGGATAGCCTCGAAAGGGCCTGGAACCTTTTCCAAGGAGCCCTGACTGTCTCTGCCCCAGAGTATTTATACAGATGCCAAGGGGTGGAGCAAAAGACCTCCCCTCAGCACAGCCAAGTATAGACCATTTCAGACATTTGCACTCAGGCCCGTGAGCCTAATCATCCTCTCTATGCGGACCTGCTGGGTAAAGCCACGAGGAACCTGAAAATGGGCTCCCACACCCTCATATAAGCTGTCATTAGTGTTTTTGATCCTAGTCAATCTGGCAGGTGTATGATGGTATCTCAGAGTCATTTTGATTTGCATTTCCCTGATGAGTAAGGATGTTTTCATTCTGTAGCCCACTTTTTAAATGGATTGTTTGCTATTTTGCTGTCTAGTTTCTTTAGTTCTTTATGTATTTTGGAAATCAGTCCTCTGTCAGATTTGGGGTTGGTAAAGATCTTTTCTCATTTTGTAGGCTGTCATTTTGTATTGTTTACCATGTCCTTTGCCTTACAGAAGGTTCTCAACTTGAGGAGGTCCCATTTGTTAGTTCTTGCTCCCAGTGTTTGCGCTACTGGTGTTATATTTAGGAAGTCGTCTCCTGTGCCATTGCACTTAAGGCTACTTTCTACTTTCTATTCCGTTAGGTTCAGTGTAACTGGATTTATGTTGTGTTCTTGATACACTTGGACTTGAGTTTTGTGTGTGGTGATAGATATGGATCTATGTGCAATCTTCTACATGTTGACATTCAGTTATTCCAGCACCATTTGTTGAAGATGCTTTTTTTTTCCACTGTACAATTTTGGCTTCTTAGTCAAATATCAGGTGTTCATACGTGTGTGGCTTAATGTCAGGGTCTTCAGTTTGAATCCATTGCTCCACATTTCTTTTTTATGCCAGTACCAAGCTGTTTTTTATTACTACAGCTCTGTAGTAGAGCTGAAGGTCAGACATTGTGATGCCTTCAGAAGTTGCTTCATTGTATGGGAATGTTTCAGCTATCCTGTGTGTGTGTCTGTGTGGGGGGGTTCATATGAAGTTGAGTATTGTTCTTTCAAGGTCTGTGAAGAATTGTGTTGGGATTTCGATGGGGATTACATTGAATCTGTAGACTGCTTTTGGTAAGACTGCCATTTTTACTGTGTTAATCCTACCTATCCATGAGCATGGGAGATCTTTCCATTTTCTGATATCTTCTTCAATTTCTTTCTTCAGAGACTTTAAGTTCTTGTCATATGGGTCTTTCAATCACTTAGAGTTATCCCAAGGTATTTTATATTTGTGGCTATTGTAAAGAGTGCTGTTTCTCTGATTTCTTTCTTGGCCCATTTATCATTTGTATATAGGAGAGCTACTGATGTTTTTGTGTGAATCTTGTATCCCTCTACATTACTGAAGGTATTTATGAACTGTATGAGTTCCCTGGTATAATTTTTGGGGTCACTATGTGTACTATCATACCATCTGCAAATAGTGAAAGTTTGACTTTTTCCAATTTGTATCTCCTTTTTTTTTTCCTTTTTTTAATTGCTCTAGCCAGAACTTTAAGTACTGTATTGAATAAATATGGAGAGAGCGGAAAGCCTTGTCCTGTTCCTGATTTTAGTGGAATCGCTTAGAGTTTCTCTCCATTTACTTTGATGTTGGCTGTTGGCTTGCTGTAAATTGTCTCTATTATGTTTAGGTATGTTTCTTGTATTCCTGATCTCTCCAAGACCTTTATCATGAAGGGGTATTGGATTTTGTCAAAGGCCTTTTCAGCATCTAATGAGATGATCATGTGGTTTTTTTCTTTGAGTTTCTTTTATATGGAGATTTCCATTAGGAGATTTTCGTATGTTGAACCATCCTTGCTTCCCTGGGATGAAGCCTACTTGATCAAGGTGGATAATTGCTTTGATGTGTTCTTAGAGTCAGTTTGCTAATATTTTATTAAATATTTTTGCATCAGTGATCATGAGGTTGATTGGTCTATAATTCTCTTTCTTTGTTGCATCTTTGTGTCATTTGGGAATCAGAGTAATTGTAGCCTCATAAAAGGAGTTTGGTAATGTTCCTTCTGTTTTTGTGGTTTGGAACAATTTGAAGAGTGTTGGTATTAGCTCTTCTTTGAAAATCTGGTAGAATTCTGCATTGAAACCATCTGGTTCTGGGCTTTTAATGCTGTTTCTATTTCCTTCGGGGTTATTGGTCTATTTAAATAGTTTATCTAGTCTTGATTTAACTTTGGTATATGGTATGTATCCAGAAAATTGTCCATTTCTTTTAGATTTTCCAATTTTGTGAAGTACAGATTTTTGAAGTATGACCTGATGATTGTCTGTTGTTACGTCTCCCTTTTCATTTCTGATTTTGTTAATTTGGATGTTTTCTCCCTGCCTTTTGGTTTGTTTGGATAAGGGCTTGTCTATCTTACTGATTTTCTCAAAGAACCAACTCTTTGTTTAATTGATTCTTTGTATTGTTCTTTTTGTTTGTATTTTATTGATTTCAGCTCTCAATTAGATTATTTCCTGGCATCTATTCCTCCTGGGTGAGTTTGCTTCTTTTTGTTCTAGAGCTTTCACGTGTGCTATTAGGTCACTAGTGTGAGTTTTCACCAACTTCTTCATATGGGCATTTTATGCTATAAATTTTCCTCTTAACACTGCTATTTTAGTGTTCAATAAGTTTGGGTATGTAGTAAATTCATTTTCATTGAATTCTAGGAAGTCTTTTTTTTTTTTTATACGTTTTTCTTTATTAAGAAATTTCCTGCTCACTCCACATACTATACTCACATACTCACTCCAGATTCCCCCCTCCTCCCTTCTCCCACCCCCCAGCCCTCTTTCCAAACCACTCCATATCCCCACATCCCCCAGATGGAGGTCTCCCATGGGGAGTCAGCAGATCCCAGCACACTGAGCCTAGGCAGGTCCAAACCCCTTTCTAGGAAGTCTTTAATTTCCTTCTTTATTTCTTCCTTGACCCATTGGTGATTCAGTTGAGCACTATTCTGTTTCCATGAGATTGTAGGCTTTCTATAATTTTTGTTGTTATTAAAATCTAACTTTAAGCAGCAGTCAGATGATAAAAGTACAGTAGGTTTTTTTCAATGTTTTTGTATCTCTTAAGATTTTTTGTTGTGACCAAGTATGTTGACGATTTTAGAGAAGGCTCCATGGGGTGCTGAGAAGAAGGTATATTCTTTTGTGTCAGAATGGAATGTTCTATAGATATCTATTAAGTCCATTTGAGTCATGATATCTGTTAGATCCCTTATTTCTCTGTTAAGTTTCTATCTAGCAAATTGTCCATTGATCAGAGTGGGGTGTTGAAGTCTCCCACTAATAATGTGTAGGGTTTGATGTGCAATTTAAGCTTTAGTACTGTTTGTTTTACATATGTGGATGCCCTTGTATTTGGGGCGTAATTTCTAAGAATTGAGACTTCCTCTTGGTGCATTTTTCCTGTGATGAATATGTAATGTCCTTCTCAATCTCTTTCAATTGATTTTAGTTTGAAGTCTATTTTGTTAGATAATAGGGTAGCTACACCAGCTTGTTTCTTAAGTCCATTTGTTTGGAAAGTCTTTTTTCAGCCTTTTAATCTGAGGTAGTATCTGTTTTTGAAGTTGAGGTGTATTTCTTGTATGCAACAGAAGGATGGATCCTGTTTTTATATCCATTCTTTTAGCTTGTGTCTTCTTTTTTTTTTTTTTTTTTTTTAATGAGACAGGGTTTTTCTGTGTAGCTTTGCGCCTTTCCTGGAACTCACTTGATAGCCTAGGCTGGCTTCAAACTCACAGAGATCCACCTGACTCTGCTTCCCGAGGGCTGGGATTAAAGGAGTGCACCACCACTGCCCAGCCATAGCCAGTGTCTTTTTATAGGGGAATTGAGTCCATTGATATTAATGGATCTAATGACCAGTGGTTATTAATTCCTGTTATCTTTTGGTGGTAGTTTGTGTGTATTTCCCTTCTTTGGGATTTATTACTGTGGGATTATCTATTTCCTGTCTTTCATGGGAATACTTAACTTCCTTATGTTGGAGTTTTCCTTCTAGTGCTTTCTGTATGCCTGGATTTGTGGATAGGTATTATTTGAATCTGATTTTTGTCTTGGAATATCATGTGCACTCTGTCTATGGAGTTTGAAAGTTATGCTGGGTATAATAGTCTGGGCTGGCATCCATTGTCTCTTAGTGTCTGCATTACATCTCTCCAGGACCTTCTAGCTTTCAGAGTTGCCATTGAGAAGTGAAGTGTTATTCTGATGGATGATCTGCCTTTATAAGTCACATGAGCTCTTTCCTTTGCTGCTCTTAATATTCTTTCTTTATTCTTTATGTTTTGTGTTTCATTATTATATGATGGGGGACTTTTTTAGGGGGCTCTAGTGTATGTGGTATTCTGTTAGCTTCTTGTATTCTCATAGGTATTTCCTTCTTTAAGTTGGGAAAGTTTTCTTGTATGATTTTGTTAAATACATTCTCTGTGCCTTTGAGTTGGTATTCTTCCTCTATTCCTCTTATTCTTAGATTTGGCCTTTGTATGGTGTCAGAGATTTCCTAGATATTTTTTGTTATGACTTTTTGGGTTTTAGTGTTTTCTTTGACGAATCTATTTCTGCTATTGTGTCCACTATGCCAGAGATTCTCTCTTCCATCTATTGTATTCTCATAGTTATGGTTGCATCTGTAGTTCCTGTTCATTTACTCAGATTTTCTGTTTCTATCATTCCCTCCTTTTGTGTCTTCTTCATTGCTTCTGTTTCAATTTTCAGGTCTTGAACTGTTTCCCTCACCTCTTTAATCACTTTTACTTTGCTATCTTGGCTTTTCTAAAAGGATGTATTTATTTCTTCCAATTTTTTTGGTAGTCTTTTCATCAGTTTCTTAACCTCTGAGCCATCTCTCCAGTCCTTCATCAGTTTCTTTAAGGGAATTTTTTCATTTCCTCTTTAAAAGCCTCTATCGTCTTCATAAAATTATTTGTAAAATCGCTTAATTCTGTTTCTTATGTGTTGTGATGCTCAGGTCTTGTTGTAATACCTCTAGGTTCTGTTGGTACCATATTGCTCATTATGTTGTTGTATGTATCTTTAAACTGGTATCTACCCATCTTTTCCTCCAATAGGTGTAAGAGGTGTCTGTGTCTGAGGGAGCTGCTCTTGGTCCAGTCTGTGCTTACTGTGTCTGTGTCTCAGGGGAACCACTCCTGGTTCAATAAGATGTGGCAGATTCTGTTTTTCAGGGAGAAACTGAGGTTACAGGGGGATGGTTGGGTTAGGGTCAGAGAGTGGGTCTTGTGGATTGCAGTTTCCAGTGTGGGGTGTAGTGGGGAGGCTTTCATGGAGGAGTGTTCCCTGCTGGCCTGAAACTGGGGCAGTGATGGGTTGGGGGGCATGGATTGTGCTTCCAAGCCAAGTCCTAGAGGCAGGACTCTTTGTCCCATCAGATCTGGCAGATTCTGTCCAACCTTACCTATCTTACTTTTAATACAATCTATATTCCCTGGGTCCTTTATTTCTATCACTCCCTCAGAACTTTCCTTATAGCATATTCAGAAATGTGTCCCTGTATGTTTATGATTTTTCTGGATAATCACATGGAAAGACCCTTCTTCACCTTCTAAGTGGCAATGTGGCAAGGTAGAGGTTATTTTGCAAAGGATTAAAAAGTGAATGAATAGTACATAAGTAAAGACCCATTCTGATCATTATTATTATTATTTTCAGTCCTAGGATTGTGTATGCAAGCACTCTATTGCCGATCTAAATTCCCAGCTCTTTTTCAGTTTTTATTTTGAGATAGTTTCACTAAGTTTTCTAGGCTGGCCAGGAAGTCTGTTGCAAAGGCAGCCCCTGAACCTAACTACCATCCTGGCTACTCTCTAGAGTAGCTGGTCTAATAGGCCTGTGCCATGAGGCTCTATTAGACTTCCTTTTTTTTTTATTTAATGTTATTATTTGTTTTGTACTCATTTCAGGGTCCCTCCAACCAGCTCCCCAATAAATCACACGCAGATGCTTATTCTTTTTTTTTTGGAGCTGAGGATCGAACCCAAGGCCTTGCGCTTGCTAGGCAAGCACTCTGCCACTGAGCTAAATCCCCAACCCTGCTTATTCTTAATTATGACTACTCGGCCTTAGCTTGGCTTAGTTTCTAGCCAGCTTTCCTTAACTTAAATGAACCCATCTAGCTTTTGCCTCTGGGTTTTTCCCCTTCTCTTCTATAAATCTTAATCTTATTCCGTGGTTTGCTGGTTGTGTAGCTGAGTTGCTGGCCCTTGAAGTCCTCCCTTTCTCTGGCGCCTTCTCTATATGATATGTCTGCCTGAGATTCTCAACTAACCTTTCTGATGCCTTGCTGTTGGCCAGAAGGTTTTTACACAGGCACAGTAACAGAGCTTTACAGAATTAAAGAAATATAACATAAACTAAAGTAACACACCTTAAAGTAATATTCTACCAAAATTAAAAATTTTTTTCTTACACTGTATTTTACTCATGTTTTCCTCTCCCCGAACTGCTCCCAAATACCCACTCAACTTCAGATTCTTTCTCATAAATACCAAAACAACAAAAAAATGCATGGGTTCCATTTTGTGTTGACCAACTATTCATGAGCATGTGGCTTGTCCTAGAGTGTGTTTAATATATTCTGACTCTACATTGAAGAAAATTGGTTTTCTCCCACCCAGAAGTTAATAGTTACACATAACTTCTTGATTAGAAGTGGGACTTTGTGCCCAGTTCCCATTCTCTCTGCTGGGATTTTTGTCTGGTTTGAAGTAGTACAGATCTTGTGCATGCTGTTACAGTCTCTGTGAATTCACATGTGCATTAGCCCCATTGTGTCTGGAAAATACTGTTTCCTTGGAGTTGTTCATCACCTCTGGCTTTTATAGTCTTTCTACTTTCTCTTCTACATATATCCCTGAGACTTGATGGGAGGGCTTTAATGGGCTTTCCCTTTAGGACTCCCACTCTCTGAATGTTGTCCAGTTGTGGTTGTCTGTATTAATTATTATCTACTGCTAGATGTCTCCTTTCTGATGAATGCTCAGCAATGCAATACACTATGAATATAACAATATGTAGTTAGGAGTCATTTTATTTCTATATTCATTTGGCAGAATAATTATAGTCGGGTTTCCCTTGAGGCCTCTGACCTATCTAGTCTCAGGTTCTTGGCCTCATTAATGTGTCAGGTATAGGTCCCATCTTGTAGAGCTGGCCTTAAATATAATTAAAAGGTGGTTGGTTACTCCTATAGCATTTGTGCCACTATTGCACAGTCAGTGGGTATATCTTGCAAACAGGTTGCTGTTACAGCTCACAGGGTTGACAGCTGGGTGAGGTTGATGATTACATTTCTTCTCCAGTAGTGTGTCATACCTTCCAGCAGTATGAACTCTAGTTACCTGGAGTGAAGGTTCTAATTGAGCATGAGCTTCTGAGTGCATCTTTGATTTCATTTCCTTTTCATGCCTCCCATTCTGCTACCTAGCCCTTAACCATACACTTACTGAACTGAACAGTTCTCTTGCCTCTGTAGTTTGGCTTCCTATTTGTTTTGCAGTTCAGGGCATATTTGAATGTCAGCTGTGACACTGAAAGACTATATATTGCTCTTGACTACAGAAAAAAATGTGAAAACAATCTTGACTTTATTTTGCACACGTTTCTATGACAAGTGTGTTTGGTTCTTATGACCAAGTTTTCTCAACCTTATTCATATAGTGATGTGTAGTAAAATTGATAATAAAAGATGAAATGAAAGTTATAAGAATGTGCATTCTGTTACCTAAGATGACAGTTTAGGGGCAGAGACAAGTGGACTGATAGCTCTGATGCCCAGAACTACTTAGGATTTCTCTCTTTTCCATTGCTAGATCTCAGTTCATGTACTAGTTTTGTCCTTTTCCCATGCCATTTAAGAGTAATTTTCCGGTTTCAGGCTTGACTTTGAAGAGGATCTGGCACTATTGGGTTTGTGTGCTGTGCACGTGCTGCTGCAGGGAAGTGAGGGGAGAGCATGGTCCAACTGGGAAAACCAGGACATGAGTTAGAGCTCCAAGAGGAGATCTGAGATTTCATTGCATGAAGCTGTGAGGGTGAAGTCGGGATTGCCTTTTGAGACCACAAGATGAGTGCAGTCACTTATGACGATGTGCATGTGGACTTCAGTTTGGAAGAGTGGGTTTTGCTGGATTCTTCACAGAAGAATCTATACAAAGATGTGATGCTGGAGACCTACAGGAACCTCACAGCTATAGGCTACAGTTGGGAAGACCATAATACGGAAAAACATTGCCAGAGTTTTAGAAGGCATGGCAGGAATAAAAGAAATCATACTGGAGAGAAACTCTCTGAAAATACTCAATGTGTTAAAACCTTTGCATATCAGAGTCATCTTCAAATACATAAAAGAAGACATACTGGAGAGAAACCCTATGAATGTAATAAATGTGATAAAGTCTTTGTATCTCAGAGTTATCTACAAAGACATGAAGTAACTCATTCTGGAGAGAAACCTTACAAATGTAATCATTGTGGGAAAGTCTTTGTACATCACAGTAGTCTCCAAATACATAATAGAACACATACTGGAGAGAAACCATACAAATGTAACCAATGTGATAAAGCATTTTCACAATACAGTAATCTCCAAACACATAAAAGAATCCATTCAGGAGAGAAACCCTATGAATGTAGTCAATGTGGTAAAGCCTTTTTATATCACCGTGATCTCCAAAGACATGAAAGAATACATACTGGAGAGAAACCTTTCAAATGTGATCAATGTGATAAAGCCTTTTCACGACAGTGTAAACTTCAAATGCATAAAAAAACTCATACTGGAGACAAACCTTATGAATGCAGTCAGTGTGGTAAAGCCTTTGTATGTCAAAAGAGTCTCCAATTACATAACAGGACACATTCTGGAGAGAAACCCTATGAATGTAATGAGTGTGGTAAAGCCTTTGTATGTCAAAAGCGTCTCCTAAGACATAAAAGGACTCATACTGGAGAGAAACCTTATGAATGCAATCAATGTGGTAAAGCCTTTGCACATCACAATAATCTTCAAGAACATAAAAAAACACATACTGGAGAGAAACCATACAAATGTAATCAATGTGATAAAGCCTTTTCACAATACAGTAATCTAAAAAAGCATAAAAGAACACATACTGGAGAGAAACCCTACAAATGTAATCAATGTGATAAAGCCTTTTTTGAATATGCTCATCTTCAAGTTCATAAAAGAACACATACTGGAGAGAAACCCTATGAATGTAATGAGTGTGGTAAAACCTTTATTTGTCAAAAGAGTCTCCAAATACATAAAAGAACTCATACTGGAGAGAAACCTTATGAATGTCATCAATGTGGTAAAGCCTTTGCATATCATAGTAGTCTCCGAATACATAAAAGTACACATACTTTAGAGAAACCATACAAATGTAATCAGTGTGATAAAGCCTTTTCACAATACAGTTATCTCCAGATACATAAAAGAAGACATACTGGAGAGAAACCTTATGAATGTAATCAATGTGATAAAGCCTTTGCATGTCGAAGGAGTCTCCAAAGACATAAAAGAAAACATCCTGGAGAGATACCATATGAGTGAAATTAGCGTGGTAAATCCTTTGCATATCAAAGTAGTCTGCACATATATCAAAGAAGACATACCGGAGAGAAACCCTATGAATGTAATTAATGTGGTAAAGCCTTTGCATATTAGTAGTCTTCAAAATCTCAAGAAAATATTCACACTATAAATATAGTCAGTGTAGCAATGTTTTGCAATTCATGGTAATCTTTATACAAGAGTAGAACTTTTAGTGTGTAATTGGGCTATTAAAGCCTGTGCATATAACATTAATCTGTGACGAACTGAAAAAAAAAAAAGATTACCAAAAGAAATCTGACTATAAAGGATTTGGTAAGATCATTAGCCAACATATGTACATTTAGTTGCACGAGATTATTATTCTGGAGGAAAAAAAATCTAGCAAGTATCAACATTCTCTTCAGTCATTATGATGTCCTTTTTTTGTTTGTACCTGCAAACTCATATAGATAAAAGTCCTATGAATTTAATTATGAAGCAACTCTTAGATTCCTTCTCTTCAATCACAGAAAAAAAGAAATCCATGAGTAAAACTTTATGCATATAATTAGTGCATTTTCTGTTGCTGTAGTAAAACATAATACCTAAGTCAACTTATAAGAGAATTGAATTGGCCCTTGGTTCCTGAGAGATACTGAATCACAGTGAAAGTCGCATGGCAACAAGTGTCAGACAGGGCAGCTAAAGCAAGAAACTTAGAACTTGCATCCTCAATCTGTACCATGAAGCAGACAGTAGGAACTGGAAATGGTGTATGTATGAAAACTCTCAGGCCCACCCCTTGTGATATATTTCATAAGCATGGCAGCATTTTGTAAATCTTCTGAAATGATACCACCAACTGAGAAGGATTGATTTCTCTGACTTCAAGCCTACATTCTAGCTTTCTGTTACATGAACCACTTCACAATGAAGAAAATCTCTGTAAGCCTTTTAAATGTTTCAAGATATGTGTTAATAGAATGAATGCTTACAAGAGAAAAGCATTCATGAGGAAAATTTGTTTACAGATTTTAGATATGTGATGTCAGTGTGTCTTTGTGTGATTATGTGCATGTGCATTCTGGTTCCCAAGAAGGTTAGACCCTTGGAGCTTCTTGTAGCATGAATTACAGGAATTTGTCAAAAACCTAACTTTGGTCCCGGGAATTAATTTGTCTCAATTGTTCAGCCATGTCTTTAGCCCTTTAAATATTCTCAATCCTTTTACTATCATCTTGATATCAAGAAATAGGGAAGAACTGATACAAGAGGAAACCCTGTTCATGTATATGATTTTGTGAAGAATTTACTCATTCTAGTTGTCTTCAGGTTCAAGAAAAAAAGATTTAGTTCATCTTTTTTTTTTTTTTTTTTTTTTTTTTTTTGGTTTTTCGAGACAAGGTTTCTCTGTGTAGCTTTGCGCCTTTCCTGGAACTCGCTTTGGAGACCAGGCTGGCCTTGAACTCACAAAGATCCGCCTGCCTCTGCCTCCCAAGTGCTGGGATTAAACGCATGCGCCACCACCGCCCGGCTATTTCATCCTTTTTTCATCATAGCCTTAAGGGAAGAAAATTATATACAATTTCACTAAAGACTTATGTTGGAGATCAGTGTATTGTGGTTCTATTTTGCAACATTTGAGGTAGTTATTAAAGTTGCTATATGTGTTGGAAATCTATTTAGTCAAATTCAATTTGTGGTCCTTATATTCCTCTGTGGCCTTTGTTCATCCTTGATTGTGCTTTCACTTAGAGATAGATATTTTTCTATTACAGTGTATAGAATAGGATGCCCATAATCTAAGTAGTCCATAGTTTATTTAAACATCAGGCAGTGCTGATCATACTTTTCAAGTAAGGGTTTGTGTGAAAGGGTGGTGAGTTTGTTGTTGTTGTTGTTTTTGTTTTTGTTTTTTTAAGATTTATTTATTACTATGTATACAGCATGTACGTGTAGTTAGAGTTTTCCTGCCTGGCCCATAGTCAGGACAAATCTCTCTTACCCGCCAGTCCCACAGTCACTCAGACCCAACCAAGAAAGCACACAAAAACTTATATTGCTTACAAACTGTATGGCCGTGGCAGGCTGCTTGTTATCTACCTTTTCTATCTTAAATTAACCCATTTCTGTTAGTCTATACTTTGCCACATGGCTTGTGGCTTACCAGTGTCTTTACGTGTTGCTTTTCATGGCGGCAGTAGGCGGTGTCTCCCCCCAACCTTCTACTTCCAGAATTCTCTTCTCTCTTGTCCCGCCTATACTTCCTGCCTAGCCACTGGCCAATCAGAACTTTATTTACACAGAGCGATATCCACAGCACTTCCTCTTTTCTTTTTTTTTAAAGGAAGGTTTTAACTTTTACATAGTTCAATTACATATAACAAAACAATTATCTAGCAAGAATTACAGTACAATATTAAAGAAGATATCCTATCTATCATATTTGTGAGTCTAAGGTTTTATATGTAACTTACTTTGTATTATAACTGAGGAAATTATAACTATCTAGTCTTCAACTACATCAAAGACCTCAGAAGGATATAATATTACCTGAGAACCGGGAGAAGGATGTAAATATTTTTCAGGAGTCTTGCAAGAGTAGACAGAGACAGCTGGCAGCCTGGACAGTCACCTAATGTTCCTTTGTAAAGTTGGGGCATCTGTTTTTAGCCCACAGGGCTAGAGTCTCTTGGTCACTTTTCTCAGTGTCCTGTAGAATGTCTGGCAGTTTCCTCTGCGAAGCAGGAACCTGAAGGACCATTTTGTCAAACAAATTTTAGTGGTCACCTTTCTATGGGTCCTGCATGTCCAGTTGATCAAGCAGTCCAGGCAAGATCAGTTTCTTGCCCAAATGGCTATTTTTGCCAAGGTGAAGATAAGATATGAAGTGTCTTCAATGCCCATTCTCCTCTCTGAAGTAAATCGTTGTTGCCAGGAGCAGACATGTCTCACTGTCCAGAAAGTCTAAATTTTAAAAATATTTTAAATGCCATATTCTGTAGACCTTTGAAGTGTTTGAAGAGTACCTGTCTATCTGATATATCTTTGTGTATACCTAGAAGACTTAACTAACATGGCTATGAGTATGATTATCATAGATGACCAGTTATTAATCTGTTTTTAAATATCCATTACAATTTTAAATGAGCTATATAAACATAATACCTTAAACAGGAGTAGAAATATACACACAATATAACAAAATTAACTAAGTTTGTATCAATAGACTAAAATCTAAACCAATGTAAAACATTTTAAACAAGTTGTTACTCTTTAGAAGTAAGTTCCCTAATCTACCCTTTCATCCTATTATATCTATATCATATCCCCCTTTCTTCTTTGGAAAGAGATCTCATTTATAATCAACCTGCTTTAAAGAAAAATATTGGTTTTTCTCTGTCCCACACCAGAGGGCTCTTCTGATTTGGGACACAAGAATCTAACCTTTTCTTTTAGCAACATGTCTGGGTTTAGAGAAGGAGTGAGCCAATTCTATCTCCAAAGCCAGCTTGATAATTTTGGGAATGTGGGAATAGTTTTTCTTACTACTTCCTGCTGGAGGGGGGCGCTGTATCTTATGGGGATACAAAGAAAATTTTAGGATTATAGAGTAGTCCATTAGGGTGAACCTCTGAGCCAGTTGCCTTGAAACCATTCTGGATGTCAGATCATCTGGGCCATGGTGTCATCGGAGACCTTTCAGGTGGTCTTGGCTGATCAAACCTGATATATCTTAGTCTGGAACAAATCCACAGCCTCTGGCTTTCTGTGGAAACAAAAGCAGAGACTCCTTTCCAAAGCAACATATCCTTATATCCAAATTTTGAAGTCAAGGTACCTTTAAAATTTACATATTTGTTTAACTCAACAGCTTTTATGATCAAATCTTTTTCTGTGGTTAAAAATCCCAAAGACAAGACAAACCAGATTGTCTGTGTAATATCCATCTTTGTAAGACTGAAACGCCACTGTGGCTGCTGGCTCCACCCACCTCAGCTACCCAACATGGCGGTGGTATGTTTACCGCCAGCTCTGGGTCTGGGTCTGGAGCCATGTGTACCATCAACTATCAGAAGGAGTTGTATCAAAGCAGTGCATAGCCCAGAAACTTTGTTTTTCTTTTTTTTTTTAAACTAGCAAAGATTAAATCTACCACGCAGCAGCGTAAAGTGCCGCTTGTAGACTCCTCATTCCCACCACACTGCAGGTCAGACGCACACGCCCGGAACCCGCCACAGTAGCTCTAACTGGCAGGCTGCCGCTAACTTGAGAGAGACAATTAGGAAGCTGTTTTTAGCTCCGTCTTAGAATCTTTTTTCTCGGATTTTAGGTGGAAACTCTTGCCAACACGTTGGACGCCATTTGTAGTTAGAGTTTTCCTGCCTGGCCCATAGTCAGGACAAATCTCTCTTACCCGCCAGTCCCACAGTCACTCAGACCCAACCAAGAAAGCACACAAAAACTTATATTGCTTACAAACTGTATGGCCGTGGCAGGCTGCTTGTTATCTACCTTTTCTATCTTAAATTAACCCATTTCTGTTAGTCTATACTTTGCCACATGGCTTGTGGCTTACCAGTGTCTTTACGTGTTGCTTTTCATGGCGGCAGTAGGCGGTGTCTCCCCCCAACCTTCTACTTCCCAGAATTCTCTTCTCTCTTGTCCCGCCTATACTTCCTGCCTAGCCACTGGCCAATCAGAACTTTATTTACACAGAGCGATATCCACAGCATGTATGACTGCAGGCCAGAAGAGGGCACCAGATCTCATTACAGATGGTTGTGAGCCACCATGTGGTTGCTGGGAATTGAACTCAGGACCTCTGGAAGAGTAGTCAGTGCTCTTAACCCCTGAGCCATCTCTCTAGCCCTGGTGTTGGGTTTTTATTCTTCGTTTTCTTTTTCATATTTTTATAATTCCCTTAAGATGTTGTTTGTTATTCAGCCTAGGTTGGATGTCAGTAATTTGTCTGGAATACATTTGAACTCATGATCCTCATGTGTCAGTCTCCAGTGTAAAAGTCCATGGGTAGATGATACGCCCTTAACGTTTGCTATTTTGTCAACATGTTTTAAAATGTTAACGTTAAATTGCTTAATAGAGGAGAATATAAGAAACATTAAATACCTCATGTATACATCCAAAGCTGCACTTTCGTCTCTGGAAGAGATGTAATGAGGTAAAATGATCAGCAATCAGCTGTACATTTGCCATCTGTTTCCCCCTTTTCTCTGTTTATTCTATTAGCTTTGTAGTATTCTCTATTACACATGATTCAGTATCTTCTTTACACGTATAAAGTAAGATAAGAATTTTCCTTTTTACTGATTTTGCAATGTGGCTAAAATGTCACAAATAAGAACTATGTACAATAATATTATCTTGATTTAGGACCTCTGCCATTGAAGAAGCCAGGGCTTATGATGTTGTTCTGAGATACTTCCTTTTAAAACTGTCTCATTGCTTTGTTTAAGTGGTTTCTATATTATTAATGAATTAATGTTGTATTAGTTGTAAAACAGTGATAGATTCCCAAAACAACAGTGAATTAGGTTGGACTTTAAAATAGTTGCGCTTAGAGAGGCTTAACAAGTAGTCTGAATATTAGCTTAAATTAAACCAAGAAGCAGCATGCATCACACTGGTGTGCTATTTAATACACGTATGAGGAATAGCTAAATCTGTAGTGTGAGAAATAATTGTTATCCATGACCTTCTCTGAAGAAACCATTGTAACAAGTTTTAACTGACAGCAGACACTAGGACCACCATAAGTGTTGATGGATGCTGCTAATTTTCACAGTTTTAGTAGAGACAATCCTGATTTCATCTCATCACCTTGATACATTATCTGCAGATGGAGTAAGTAATTCTCATCTCTGTTGTCCTTGTCTTGATCTTATTTGATTTTTTACAGTGCTTATTTTATGTGGCTTGAGCTCTGTCAGTTCATTTAGATTGTTTCAAAGCTCCACACCAAAACTTAGTATTTAAAGTGAAAGAGTAAAAATATTTGTACTTTATTGTGTCTGAAGTTACCATCAAACAACAGAATACAAATTCCCATAGACAAATATTGGTGTAACTCCAAAATGAAATATTTGAAAAATGGTTGCCACCTGTACAAGGAAGATCCTTGTAGAAAGATATCTCTGAAGTGACAGGACAGAGACATGGCTCTTCTGTTTACACTAGGTCAGGACATATAGGGAGGCATGGGAGCATCCATAGATGTTTGGCAGCATGAACTAGCAAGAAGAAAAGCAAATAAGATATACACAAGTGCACTATCATTTCAGCATCAAGACAGAGGGAGAGATTGCCAGAGACTCTTTGGTACCTGTTTCTGACATCAAGAAGGAGTAATGTTTTAACTTTTTCTAACATGTAATATGTATTTGCCATATTTTTCACAAACACACGTGTATAAACTGTTCTGTTGGAAAGAACTTCCATCTAGTCTAGAATATAATGCTGTTCCCTCCTACCCCAGTATTCCTTTGAATAACTGGTCTTGGGGTGCTCAGGCCATTCAAAGGTAAGTAATTAAAAGGAAATGAGCATGGTCCATGAAAAATGCTACAACAAGAAGAAAATAAACCAGTAAACAAGTGACAACCCATGATGAAATTATATAGTCCTAAGTGGGTGGGGTAGTTTATGAAACTGAAATTTTTTAAATGAAAGACAGAGGACTCAGTGGTTAAGACATACACTGCTCCTCTGAGTGACTTGAGGTTGCTTCCTAGTACCTATGTCAGGTAACTCAATAACTGCCTGTAATTCCAGCTCCAGTGGTATTGGCCACCTCTGTCCTTATGTGCACCTGCACACATGCAAACATACCCATGCATGTACTTCTTATCAACAATCATTTTTTTTTTTGGAAGCTGAGGATCGAACCCAGGGCCTTGCGCTTGCTAGGCAAGTGCTTAACCACTGAGCTAAATCCCCAACCCCTATCAACAATCATTTTAAAAAAAATCTTTAAAATGATAATGTTGGCTGTGCCTCCGTGATAATTTGCCAGTTCTGGATAGAAGCCTTTGGTTCAGTTAGCAGCCCTGCAAAAAATGACAGTGTTCATTGTCTCAAGAGCTAGGAGTTAATTATAAGGGAACAATTTGGCAGAGCTCAGGAAGAAAAGACGCACAAGGAGAAATAACAGATGTTAGAATGGAAAGTCAACGTTGAAGCCTCAGTGAGGTGGCTTGATGATAGGCGTTGAACGTTGAACAAACTGAAATAGGAAAGAAAGGAGGCCTACTTACTGTAGTTCTGGAAATAGAGACCCCAATGTTGCAATGAAAGTATTTAGATGACTCCAGAAGTTTTCTACACAGAAATCTTTGTAAGTTGAAAGAACACAAAGACCAAAGAAAAATGAATATATGCTCATCACTATCATTACATTGTCCATGTTAACAAGATAGGGAATATGTGTGCTTCCACTCTGCATCTCATAAAAGCATCAGATTCCCTGTAGGTGATGCTGTATAACTGCATGTTAATCAAGAATATTTAGCATTACAGGGCAATGATAAATCCTGTAACTTATCAGGGGAAGTAAAGTGTGACCTCACAGGCAAACTCTACTGACATCAGTTTAAACTCTGCAAGCACTGAAAGTAAGTAGTAGATATTCATTCTCTTTTATAAGCTGCAGAGAGACTGAATGTGGCTAGGGTCATTGTGGAACACTTTATCAATAAGAGTAAAATAATGTAGTTTGGTACAGAATAAAATAACCAAGAAGAAATAAATAGGAAAAGGAAATAAGACAGAGGTAACATAGTTTGCCAATTTCTTGTTATAACCAGAAAACATAAGACAGAACTTAGATTATTAAGTAAAAGAGGTATTAGTATTCTTGAAGAAATAAAGCTAAACACAATAGGACATTTACAAAATATTTAAGCAAGATCTTGTGTTTGAGTGGAGGTAGGAAGTATATAAATATTAAATTTCTAACTATTTAATCTGAGTTGACCCCAAGGATGAAAGACCACAATCTCTCTCTCTCTCTCACTCACACACACACACACACACACACATCACAAAGAAACACATACTATCCTCCTTGACTAAACACTTTCTCACTTCTTTCCCGGGGAAGTAGTTCTCAGTATGGTCAATAGTGGTATCACCTTTGCACTTGTCAGACATACATTCTGAGATCCAGAGGTCCCAGGTCACATCTGTTGTGTCACAAACATTGGAGAAGCCCCTCCCTGCATTCCTCTTGGTCAAAGTGTTCTGTAGAACTGCAGATGGCCTTTTCTTAGCTTTTTTTCTTCTCCAGTTTTTCTTTTGAAGTTTGTTTTTTTTTCTTTGAGAAAGGGTCTTTTGTAACTCAAACTGGTCTAGACCACTGTGTAGCCCAGGCTGGCCTTGTACTTTCTACCCCCTCCCTCAGCATACCAAATGCTAGCCTTATAGCCATGTAATGCTACGTTTCACTAAATAATTTTGCATGAGTGCTATAATCTTTGTTAAAGTTAATTTAATTTCCTTCGTAGCCCCCCCCCCACATTAGTCTTTTTTGTTTGTTTGTTTTACTTTTCAGAAGTATCTCTTTGTTCACAGAAAACAAGATTTCCTTCCTGTTTCATGAAGACAATGAAAACAGCTGGGTTACAGTTGAGAACAACTGAGAGAACTCCACAGACCAATGAATAGAATAAAAAAATGTAATCTTGGCCCTTCTAACACTGACAAGTTCTACATTTCTGCTGTCAGCTGTACACTGTTTGTCACCAAAGGTAATTCTGTTTTTTCTTATTAGACTTCATTGTGGTTTTGTGTTTTGCTAACATTTATATTGAGTATATTCAGTTAATAATGTTGAACCTTTACAGAAACATTTCTCACAGAGGTTCTCAACTTTGTAGGATATAGTAGGCAGTTTAAAATTACAATGAAATGTTTTTGTACTTATACAATTAAATAAAAAGTAATGTTTCAATCCACTTAATCTATTCACATTTTCTGATAAATAAAAATTATTGTCCACAAATTAGTATCAGTTAAATGAAGTCACTGATAATTTTGATATGTTATCAAAATTACTTTATCTTATAGTGTGTATTTTGATTCAGAATCCACCAGAAGAATTGTAGTAGAACTTACCTTTGTTGCTGTTTGTAGGACTGAAGACGTGGAGATACTGGTTTGGAGTCCAGTAGCTTCTTGCAGTAGTAAATGCTTATAGCACCATGTTGGGATGACTACATAGCTTTCCAGGATCTTAGGACAGATTACCCTAAGTTGGTCACTGTCTAGTGAAAGGAAGTATTTGCTGTCTTAGAGAGAGTAAAGAAGGCCTAGTTCTTATGTTTGGAGTTTCCTGTAGATGTCCTCTTGGTCCTAGCCACTTAACTACATGAGTTTATATTTCCTGTGATCTACAAAGGAAATCAATCCAATTATCTAATAATTAAAGGTAAGGAACAGTTATACTGTATTTCATAGAGGGATAGGCTTGACTTTTAAGATTCAGGACAGTCGTTCAGGTTTTTGAAATGCAGACCAGTTTGTTTGGATGTTCTGTCAGGGAGCACAGCTCCTCAAATACCCTTGACCCAAGAACAGTCTTTTTTGACAGACTGAGTGCTCGGCTCAAAGAGGAAAAACCATGGAGCAGTGAGGGAACAAGGAGACACCTACCTGGCCAGCTAAATTAACCCAGACAGCCAGTGGGGTAACTGATACCACAATGCCATCCCCCTCACATACTGAAATACAAACTCTAGTAATAATGGTAGCTTTGTGAGCATTCTGTGGACTCTAATTTTCAAGTACAGATATTCTTCAACTTACAGTAAGATTACACCCTGAAAAACTCATTATAGGATAAAAATATTGTAAGTAGAATATAAAAAGCCTCACCTACTGACAACCATAATTTGGCATATAGTATGCTGTGAAGTAGAGTACCTTCATCATCATGTGGCTGGTAACTCCACAGCATCGTGAGTATTGAATAGCCTGTCAGTTGGCAAGGAAAAGACAAATGTTCAAAAGTTAATGTATCATTTCTATGCAGTGTATAATACTTCCACACCTATTGTAAACTCAAAACATTATGAATCTCCCTATCTGAAGTTGGAATCCATTTATAATTGGCTTACAGTTCATACCAAAAAGGAGAAGATGTATTTCTAGGCATTATTTTCTTCTTGTTGCACCTAACAAGTTAATGTGGTTTGAATTCAGGGTGCTTGTCTAACTTGTATTTACTGATGACTTGTTAAGACCTAGGATATATAGCAGAAAAACTGAGATTAGCCGGGTAAAGGTCTTACTCTATTTAATAGTCTTAGCAGTAGTAATGATTCTTGTTTGTTGTGGGGTTCTCTGTGTAGCCCTGGCTGTCCTGGAACTAGCTCTGTAGACCAGGCTGGCCTCAAACTTTCAGAGATCCACCTGCCTCTGCCTCCTGAGTGCTGGGATTAAAGGGATGCACCACCACTGCCTAGTAGTAGTAGTAATTCTTGAGTCTGGGCTCAGAGTTCAAGTCTTTATTCAGTGATCTGGCTTTCAGCTGGTCACTTCTTTGAGCTTTGATTCCTTTGGTTGAGACTCTTAGCAACATTACCAACTGAGCGAAGTTGGTTGATATGGTACATCGCACTTAGTGTTTTCTAAATGTATGTGATCAAAGATAATAGCTTCTAGCTGCTTATGTTTCCTACTGAAGGTTTTACATTACCATTTTCAAAATAAACTTGAGAGGCTAGTGAGATTGCTCAATGGTAAGGTCACTTGCCTCCCCGCTGGACAATCTGAGTTCAATTCCTGGAACCCACATCGTAGAAGGAGAGAACCAACTCTTGAAAGTTGTCCTCTGACCTCCACACATGTGCTGTGACACACCTTCTCCCACACCTTAATAAACTAAGAAACAAATAAATAAATAAAAATAAAGTTGCCGGGTGATGGTGGCGCGTGGCTTTAATCCCAGCACTCAGAAGGCAGAGGCAGGTGGATCTCTGTAAGTTCAAAGGCTGGCGTGGTCTATAAAGCAAGTTCCAGGAAAGGCGTAAAGCTACACAAAGAATCCTCGAAAAACATAAATGAATAAATAAATAAACAAATAAATAAATAAATAAATAAAAGTTGAAGTAAATGATTATAGAGTCCTTGTGAGCCTGTTTCTCACTGTTTTACACATGAGTTAACTGGGATCTACATTGAGTGTTTCTTGCTCATGATTAAAGTGTTCAGGACCTAAAGCTTGTGTCTTTACTGGAGCTGCTCTGATGTATAAGTAAAACTCTGTCTAAACAGAGTATGTTCAGATTGGCAGATATGAGATGAAATGGCTTTGAGAATGCTGAAGGACAATTGAAAATATTGGGGTTGATGGCTAAGTAAAAGACAAAGCAGTAACTGGAGCAAGCCTTGTATGTTCTTCCTAATCAGACAAGCCACACCAGTGCCTTATTACCTAGAAGGCCACTCACAGGCTGTTATCCCGGGCCAGCTTCCCATTCGTTCAGTAATTTGTTTTCCGTTAGAGAGGGAGATTTGAAAGAATGGCAGCAATTGTTCACAGTGAACAACCCTCCATGCTATCATTAGGAATGGGAACTAACCTTACACCCATATGCCGCAAAGGCTTTTGGAATAGTTTAAGCTGGTTGCTTGGTAAAATTGTGCAAAGATTTTCACTTGCTCTTTGACTTTTGTGGTAGCTGACAATCTCTTGTAACTCCAGTTCCAGGAAATTTAATGCTGTCCTCAGCAGACACTTCACACATGTGGTATATATGTATAGGCAAAATATTCATAAACATAAAATAAATAAATTTTAATAAAAGCTAGTAGACTTGCTGGCAGTAGTGGCACACTCAGTACTCAGGAGGCAGGGGCAAGCGGATCTCTGAGTTCTAAGACAACCAGGACTGCACAGAGAAACCTTGTCTTGAAAACATTACAAAAAAAAAAGGGCCAGACAGTGCAAGAGAGGTCTGTAGTATGGGCTCAGGAAAGTCCAGGAAATGAAGCTTTCCAGTGAGGCAGATGCTACCATGTCTTGGTAGATGAAATGAGATAAGAGCTACCAACCAATGAAATTAACATCGTGGAGGTCAATGGTAGGTATGAGTGTTTGGCAGGGCGGGTTTGAGCTCAAGTAAATTGGTAGGGAGGAATTAAAGGCAATGAGAGCAACATTGGGGGATTTGCACCATGGGGAAAAAGAAATTGCTGGAGGAAAGATCTGTCAATAGGTTTTTGTTTCTTGTTTTAATTATTTTTAATGGGAAAAATAATTTTGTGCTTGTCTATTCATAGGAATGGTCCAGCAGAGCAATGTCTTTGGCCAAGCAATATGGCCTGAGATGTAGTAAGTAGAGATGTGACTGTAAAGCGGAATGTAGGCAGTTCTTCTCTTAGGAGAAGAGGGCAGTCAGACTCTTTGAATGTAATTTCAATAGGTAGTCAAGTATTGGGAGGGGTTGAAAGTTCTCTAATTCCTTTTCTTTTCTTAGGAAAGAGAAAGCAATGCAATATGGTGGCAGAGGGGATATGGAAAATGTTTTAAAAAGAGAAAAGAGCAGAAAAAGTCACCTAAGAGAAGGAGAGGATTAATGGCCAAAGAAATGAAATGTAGCACTGCTAAGCAGAATGAAGGCTCTACCCTTATTCCTGGAGATCTGGCAGTGACACCAGTTTACAGCTGTAGTTAGCTGTGTGCTTGCTTGTGCTGACAAGTGAGGAGTTGGATTCCCTTGCTTGTTTCGAATGTTTTGTGATGAAGGGTCTCACTATGTAGTCCAGGTTGGCCTAGAACCCACTAATGATCTTCTGGCCTCAGCCTCCCCAATACTGGAATTATAAGATTGTTCCACCGAGCCGAACTGTGAATGTGAACTGTTTTGTGGGATTTTTGTTTGTTTTGGTTTTGATTTTTGGAGTTTCTGTGGGGAGGTGGTTGTGGGGTTTTTTTGTTTTGTTTTGTTTTGTTTGTTTTTAACTAAGCAAGTAAAATAATGGCAAATTGTGAGTTTGTAGGAGGGCTTGTCTTATAAAACATGGTTTTTGTGACAGCATTCCTCATAATGGTGTCACAGAGGAAGTAGACTGGGGAGTGACTGCTAATAAGAATGTAGTTTTGACATGGTGTAAAGTTCTAGGTAGAGGTGATAGTAACACTACTGTAAGTATGTGTTTACTTCTCTAGTTGGAGTCATGAACTGAGAGAGCAGGGCTTAAGAATGATTTGGACTAAAGTCTTATTTGATAGCCAGCTTAGTCAGAGCATCAGACTATATATACTCTGAGGGTTAAGTGCTGCAAGCCACTGGAAGATGTAATGGAATTCAGCTATCACAAAAGCTACTACTTGGAAAGGTCAAGGACTTGCCTTAGGTCAAGCCATGGCTTAAGAAGTCTTGGTTATATTTTAGCTTTTGTGTGTGTGTGTATATATATATGTATACACACACACACATAATAATATATCTATATATATTAGCCGATTCCTGCAATGATTTCCTTGTATGCTATGTATGCTTCCAAGAACTCATAATGGTGCATTTTATTGGAAATACCTACCAAGCATCCAAGGCCAAATGATCTGAATTAGGGTAAATTAAACTCAGACCTTCCTTTCCTATACAGCCTTGGTAGTATTTACACTAACATTAGAGACTCCTAACATTTACCTAACCACCCCTAGGAATGTAGTTTGAGCCATAAATTCCCTTTTTCTGATATATTAACCGATTTTAGCTCTCAGTGGCCCTCCTCCTTTACCACTTCCCTTTGGGTTGTAAAAGAAAGCCTGACAGTCACTGCCTAAAGAAAACTCTTGTCTGCCTTTAGGACCCTGTAAGAATTCAAGCCTGGGGACCTTCCTTTAGCTAGAGCAGCACTGTTCCATGAGTAAATAACTGTTAACCTCAGAGACTTGAGGAGAATGTTGAGGATTTTTACTAGAGAGGATTCTTGATTTCTTGTTTTCTTGGAGTTGTCTCAGAAGCACTCAGAATTCCCCTCACACGACTCCATTTTGGACTGTTCCAACATACATACATTTAACATACAGTTAACTACATACTTTAAAATGGTAGGATTTATGATATATGGTCTTAATTTTTATAAATTTTATATAAAATAATCTACTAGCTTAAAAATGTCCTTACTCCAAACTCAACCAATTCAACTGCTTAAAAATTCAGGCTCCTAAGGTAGAGTTGTAGTGATAAACAAATGACTGTCTACAGTTTCCGTCCCTTGTCAGGATTGAAGATTTTTATTTTTCTTCTGTTTGTTTCTCTCACTTGTCCATTTGTATTAAACCGTTACTGTCTACAGCGCAGATCTTGTGAGAGACTGAGTCAGGCTCTGCCTTGATTACTCTTCCTCCTTCCTTTCTCCTCCAACTAACAATTTCTTACTAACATTTATGTAACTGAGCACTAGGCCAGACATGGTAATACAAAGACAGCTTGGCCTTGGCACCTGGCGTTGAGTGTGCAGGTTAACAAGAAGACAAGCCTTCTTTAGGAATGTTGAGCACATTGTGTTGTAGGATGAGGCGATTCTAATTGTCCGTCAGCTTCCTCTTGGTTATTTGGACTTCATAGGTAGAAAATCATTGAAAGTGCAAGGAGCTGTCAAACTTCTTTGAGCTTGAAACACTCTTCTTTTCTTAGAGCACCCAACATTCCTTCTCCTATTTAGTTTCAAACTGTTTAGAGGCGTATCATTACACACTGATAATATTGCTTTCTTCCTTCTGACTCTCTGAACCTGGACATTTAGAAAGTACTATTAACTTACAAGGAACCTAGAACATTTGAATAATACTATACATTATGAAAGGTGTGGGTATTGGGACCATCTCTCTACTAGAAATAATGACTTTGCTTTGCAGTGTTGTTATGAGGGAGTATTTGGGAGTGAGACTTTTGTTTTTGCAAGTATCAAACAGAACCTGACACTTGAGATGTGTTCATTATAATCTTTAAACCTCAGTTTCCATCTAATCACTAATTCAGTATATGGAGATGCAGTTAGAAATATGGGACTAAATAGACAAACCCTAATTTCATAGAGATAGTGGAGAACCAGCTGGTTCATGCTGTAGTCTCAGGACTTGGGAGACTGAGGCAGGACAGAGAGAAGGATGGTGCCGGATGAGGAAGGAGGGGGACACAGACAGACATAGGAATATGGGTGTAGAGGTATTCCTTGATGGGCATTCATTGGTTCAGAAATGCTGGCCATACCACTGAATAATTTCAGAGCAGCAGGTGCAGCACTCGCCATACCAGTTCATAGAGCCATAAATACTCCTGTGGCACTTGGGCACTATCTCCTCCCTCTAGCCCACACCTGCAGTGCAACAGGGGTCTTATCTGCCCCAGCGGCCTGAGTGGGTCATCGATCTGTGGCCCTCCACTCCCACACAACACCTCACCTAGCCCCCGTTACCATCTTCTTCCCCTGTTATATCATTTTCAAGTGTTAGGAGATAAGAATTGTAAGTTTGCTTTTCTGTTCTTCCTACTAACATCTACTTCATAGAAACTAATGGGAGCACACTAAATGAGCATTCTTCTCCTAGGGAGAAATGTGTGGTCCTTCTCATGTCCTTAGACCTGTTCTCCATTGCCCGTGCCTTTGCTTTGCTACTTTCTTCTTTCAGCACTACCCTCTGCTTACTACTCTCATTTTTAAAATGTTCTTGTCAAAAAGCAAACCAAGACAAAAATATGGCTTCATTAATGGTGTAATGATTGCTTTAGTTTTGTTCCTAGTATATGGTTTGAAATATTCAGGCTTGAACTTTGCCTTATTCTAGGATGGCTGGTTTCAGATAGCTGAGAATATGGGATTTCAGTGCTTAAAGATTGAAAGCAAAGATCCTCGGCTAGATGGAATCGACTCACTTTCTGGAACTGAAATCCCTCTGCACTATGTCTGTAAGCTGGCCACTCACGCCATCCACGTGGTGTTCTTTCATGAGAGGAGCGGCAACTACCTCTGGCATGGTCACCTGCGACTCCAAGGACACATGGACAGAAAGTTTGTTCCTTTTCGAAAGTTACAGTTCGGTCGTTATCCTGGAGCTTTTGACAGGTAAGTCAGTCTGTAACAGTAAACAATAATAAATCAATAATGTTATGTGTTTATACTTATATGTAATCTGTATACTCCTACATTGAAGTATTATACCTCGGAAATCTGCTGCAATTCTGCAACAGCATGGATGGGTTCTACAATGCTGAGTGTCTAAGGCAGAAAAGAATAGTAGCATATAATATACCGTGTTCATGGATATATTTAAAATAGAATAAAGGTACAAAGAATAGTAAGGACAAGTTCCCCCCAAAGAAGATAGAATGTATCCCTAGGTGGGGAAGGATAGAGAGGGAGTTACTGAGTGGAGTACAGACACCTCCAGGGGAGCTGACAAGAGTCAGTGTCTATGACGAAGTTGAAAACACAAATGCTTGTAACGCATTATTTTACATGACGCCTTTATGTTTACATGGACTTGAGTGAACATGTGTGTGTGTGTGTCTGTGTCTGTGTGTGTGTGTGTGTGTGTGTGTGTGTTTGATTTTATTTTCCCCGTGTCCTGAGGTGGTGACTCACACCTGTGAACCTAGCACTCAGGAAGCTGAAGCAGGAGAGTGAGGAACAAGTTGCAGGCCAGCCTGGCTGTAATCATGAAACCCTGCCTCAGGAAACTAAGACAAATCATGGGAATAAAAACAATACTCTGTGTAGAAGTCTGTCCTTAACTATCACACTAATAAATGCTGCTGACAAGAAACAGGTACTTGAGGAGACTCATGAAACCGGACTGTGAATGTCAGCTTTCTAACCCAGAGTCGTACTTCTCTTTCTCCTCAGAAGTCATTAATAATGATGTTATAGTCTGTCTGAAACTCTGGAACTTGATATGAATATAGCAGTGAATGTTTATCCTTTGCCTTAAAGTCTATCATTCTTATCAGAATTTTCATATCACTATCTTTTGAGATCACTTTCAGAGAAACACTGCTTTTTGTTAGCTTTAGAACTATAACAGCATGTTTAGTTTTGTTTTCTTATTAGTGTTTAACATCACAAATTTGAGAAACAGCTGAACTAGAGAAGTCAGGAATATAAGTGACGAAAAGTGATTATTAGGTTGTAAGAAACAGTTTCTTGTCAATGTTGCTTTCCTTATTTTTGTTGAAATTTTAGCCACTATTCACATTTATGCACTTTTTCTTACTTTGTGTTTCAAACATTTTTTGGGGGGTGGGAGTCATTTATTTCTTTAAGGTATTAAAAGTTTATATAAAAGTTTAGTTGCTAATTTAATTAAGTTCAATATTTCCAACTAATAAATAACTTGTAAGTGTAATGTGTGCCTGTAGGTAAAGCCATCTGTACATTTTATAGTTTTACATAGAGGAATAGAAAGTTCTCAAGAAATATTCATAGAAGGTGGGTTCCAGGTATCTTTACAATCAGTGAGGCTTCCAAGCTACTGTAATTTGACTCAGTACTTCTTAGATGTAAGAACTATTTACTTCTCTAAAACTAAATTGATAACTGAAAATGATGATGTTCAACTTTCATTTCTGCTTAAAATGCCAAAGTAGCTATAAAACTATTTTAGATGCACCAAGTCAGGCCTAGTGGCACAGGCCTATAATCCCTGCTCTTGGAAGTCTGAAGCAGGAGGATTGCAACTCAGTGCCAGATTTGTCAATTTCGGGAGAACTTGTCTCAAAAAAAAGAGGGGTGGGTGTAGCTCAGTGGTTGCATGCAGAAAACCCTAGGTTCAATCCATACCATTCCCTCCTCACTCCCAAATTAAGCTGCATTAGTGAAAATACTTAATACTGAAATTATGTACTGCTATTGGATGTCAGATTTCCAAAGTCCTAATAACGTTGCTGATTGATGCCTGAAGTATTTGAAGAAAATTCACTTGATGTTTAGCTCCTTGGCTAATGTTCACTATTTTAAAAGGCTGCCAGTGTTCTGGATTAAATCTTGATAGTAAATCTTAACTTTCATTTTCAGGCCAGAGTTACAGCAAGTTACTGTAGATGGACTAGATGTTCTTATTCCAAAAGACCCAGGACACTTTCTGGAAGAAGTACCACACTCCAGATTTATCGAGTGCAGGTATAAAGAAGCTCGGGCATTCCTTCAGGTTAGAGACAACCAAATAATGCACTTCTAAATTAAATTAATGATAATTAGGGCTCGTTTAGTTTTTAAGAGGAAGTGAAGATGGCATATGCAGAATAGGTTTAAATGTCTTGTTAAGTTGACCATCTTTCATCCTACTTACTTTCTTTTCATTTAAAGTTAAAAACTTCATTTTTTCCTAAGGGTTAGGGGTGTAGCGTAATGGGTTGAGTGCTTGTCTGAAATGCACAGGTCTTGGGTTTCATTTCCCCCACCACATAGATCAGCTGCGGTAGCAGGTGCCTATAATCCCAGCACTTGAAAGATGGAGGCAGAGGGTTGACAGAGATGTTCCACTACACAGTGAGTGCAGAGGCAGCCTGGGCCAACAAGAGCCTGTCTCCAGCAGGAAAGCATAGATTCTGCTGGCTGTTAAGGCAAGTTTGTAACCCCAGCACCTCGTAGGCTAAGGGAGATCTCAGTTAGAGGGCATCCCTGGGCTTCACGCATGCACACAGGCACACAGGCAAGCACACACACATTGTTTTCTTCCCTGAATGGTGTCTGCTTCATTTTTTTTTTTAAAGATTTATTTATTTATTATGTATACAGCATGTATGATCAGAAGAGGACACCAGACCTCATTACAGATGGTTGTGAGCCACCATGTGGGTGCTGGGAATTGAACTCAGGACCTCTGGAAGAGCAGTCAGTGCTCTTAACCTCTAAGCCATTTCTCCAGCCCTGCTTCATTTTTTTGGGTGGGTTTTTTTTCTTTTTGGGTGTTGGTCCAGCCCACTGGGGGCAATGCCACCCCTGTGAATATGATTTGGGATTGTATAAAAGTTATAGCTGAGTAAGCTGGTAAGTAGCATTGCTTCGTGGGCTCTGTTTTGGTTCTTTCATTATTTGTTTGTTTTGGGTTTTTTTCTTTCTGTTTTTCTTTCTTTCTTTCTTTTTTTTTTTTTTTTTTGGTTTTTTGAGAGAGGGTTTCTTTGTGTAGCCCTTGCTGGAACTCACTCTGTAGACTAGGCTACCCTCGAACTCAGCAATCCACCTGCCTCTGCTTCCAGAGTGCTGGGATTAAAGGCATGTGCCATCACCCACCAACTCTGTGCTTTAGTTCTTACTTTGAGTTCCTACCCTAACTCCCTCAGGGGTGGACTGTGAATGGGAGTTAGTTGTAAGATGAATTAAATTCTTTCCTCCCCTGTGTTGTTTATTGATCATAATGTTTATCACACAATAGAAAGCCAATTAGAAATAGAATGTGTAACTAAATATCAACCTTTTTTTTTTTTTTTTTTTGAGCTGAGGATCGAACCCAGGGCCTTGCACTTGCTAGGCAAGCCCTCTACCATTGAGCTAAATCCCCAACCCTAAATATCAACTTTTTATTGCTGCCTAATATCCAAGACTCAAATACAAGGGTCTCAGATACTGTATGCTGATACCCAAGACTTCAGCCTGACAGCCTAAGTGGAGGAGAAAGAGGAGCAGGGAGAGGAGGAGGAAGGAGAGAAGGAGGAAGAGGAGGAGGAGGAGATTTAGTTTGGTGCTTCCTGCCCTAAAGGAGGAGGAAGAGGAGGAGGAGGAAGAAGAAGAGGATGAGCAGGAGGAGGAGGAGGAGGAGGAGGAATAGAGTTCAGTGCTTCCTGCCCTAAGGGCATTGCCCAGCTCTGCCATAGCACTTGACACAGTGAACTGTGAGTGTCTTTTACCCTCCTAAATCAGTGAACTTAACAGCAGGCACCTATTTTATTCACGGTAGTCAGTTGCTGCCATGCCATTTGTGATGCTGGATTTTTTAAATTTATTTTTCCCTTCTGACATTGTATTGATATTGCAGATGTGGTATCACTAAAAGACTTGGTCATGTTTTTTATTTTTTTCCTCTTACATGTTTCATTTTTGTTTCTTATGTTAGAACCATAATAAGTAAGTAAAAGACCAGGAGGGTCCACTTTCAAATTAAAGTTAACTTACACCCATTTGAACAATTGATGGCACCAAACAGTCTTTTTTTTTTTTTTTAACAGAAACTTTTTTTTTATTTTGCTTCCATAGGACATTTATTTTAGATTTTAGAACAGAAATGACGATGACAATATTCTAGACAAGTACTATTTTTTTAGAATTCTTTGTTATTAGAAAAATGTCAATTATAAATTTATGCATTAACATATAACTTTATTTTCTACCTAAAATTGAAGAAAACTATCTTATTTTAGATTGGATATGAAGGTAACATGCCCAGAATTAAAATTCCACCTTAAAGTTTAAAATTTATATTTTGAAAATCAAGAAAAGAATTATTCATAAAACCATGGAAACTCGTTGAATTACCTCTGGTCCAGATGGGAGGTCCGGGGCGGAGGAAGCTGGAGGCTGGTCTCTGAGTCTCAGGAAGTGGCTGGGGTCTCAGGCAAATGGGTGTGGGGGCGGGGTGTGGAGACTGCAGTGTCTGCCTGCAGTCTTGGAAAAGGGGAGCCTTCTCCCAGGGCCTGCCGATTGGCAGGGAACTGGGGCCAAGTTGGTCAGGTCCTCCTGGGGTGGCCTGTGTCCAGCGGTGGGACCCTGGCGCAGTTGCCTCTCTGACTATAACCCAGGCACAACAGAAACTTTTTTTAAAGATTTATGTATTTATTTATTAATTTATTACATATACAGTGTTCTGCTTGCATGGATGCCTCCAGGCCAGAAGAAGGTACCAGATCTCATTATAGATGGTCTTGAGCCACCATGTGGGTGCTGAGAATTGAACTCAGGACCTCTAGAAGAGCAGCCAGTGCTCTTAACCTCTGAGCCATCTCTTCAGTTCCCCTCCCCCACTTTTTTCTTTTAGCCAAACAGTCTTAAATGAAGTGAAATACACAGTATGGTTATAGCAGTGAATTAATCCAATTTAAAAAAAAAACAAACAAAAATCTAGTAAAGTAGTCCCTAGCTCTCCTCGTTTTATTTAATAATGATTTTTAAGAAGAGTGCCAGACTTACATAACAATTGCAACTACAATACAAATAATATGGTTTTTTGCTTTTTTCTGGTGCATTTGAGAGTGAGCTATAAACCAGTGTCCTGAAGCCTCAAATAAACTCAGTATTTTCTAAAAACCAGAGTATTCTCTATCTCTGAATAAAAAAATCAAGAATTAACATACATTGCTTTTAATCTCAATGTAACTTTGTGTGGTAGCATATGCTTTGGGAGGCAAGGACTGGAGGATTGACCAAAGTTCAAGGCCTGCTAAGGCATATAGCAAGACTGGTTTTAAACATCGCCAGGAAGCTTTCTCCTGTGCAAGTGTCACTTAGGAAAGGTGCGTGCTTTCTAACAGCTTCCAGGAACACCATCAATCTCAGACCATAGAAACTGTTGATGCCCTTACACCTTAGGGTGAAGCCTTGTGAAGCTTGCAGCTTTGGGGAGTTTCCTGTAACCTTTAGATTTCATTTACTTCCTGAGTCCTGTGACCTCCTTTCTCCCTCTAGTGGAAATGTTTAAGTTCAGAGGAAGGGCTACAGAACACTGTTGATGTTCACATCATTCACCCAGTTTTCAAGTCTTAAAGTCTCTTGTGACTTTGCATATTTCCCTTTGTAATTAGAAGTATTTGTTTATAAGTTACTTTGCAACTATTTAAATATTAACATTTCTCATCAAATTTGTTATTTAAATAAGAAACTCCCATGGTTTCCTGTTTTCATGAGTTGTAGACCCTTACTTTTATCATTGATTTTAATCTTAAGATTGTTGCATATTTGGCTGTTAGAAGACTCTTGACCACAACTTCTATGTCTTCTGTCTTATCTCCATCTTTCTTCATTTTTATCAAAATATAGATATTCTAAGTTCATCTTGTGATTTTCCTGTCTCAGCCCTGGATTCAGCCATTTCTCTGAGTCGTGGGTCCTTGTATAAGCCAAGATCTGGACAGTAGGGAGCATGCCCATTGCTGTTTGGGTTTTTCTGTACACAGGCCCTTTCACTTAACAGGAACATTATGCATATGTCTGTTTATATTTATTTTTAAATCTGTTTGTTGAAATTTGAATTTAAAAATTCAAATCATCATCTCCAGCCCAATTAAATTATAAGATCTAACTAAACAACATTGGATGAGCTGTCAGGGGACTCATTACTGGAGAGATTGGATTGTCCCTCTCCGCAGCCATTAATTGTCTATAGCTCTTCATCTAGGGTTGGAGCCTTGTGGTATTTCCCACATCCACACTGTAATGTCAGCTGGTGCTGTCATTGTACAGGTCTTGTGACCATGTTGTTAAGATTTGTAGGTACACATCCCTGTTATCTATAGGGGATACTCTCTCATAGTAGACATCCTGATCCTTTCACTTGTAGAGTCTTTCTACCCCTTTTTCCATGTTTCCTGAGTCTTCGATATAAAGACTGTGTTATAGGTGCATTAACTAGAGGTGGATGCCCCGTGCTCAGTTGTTCATTTCTGGGTTGACTCCTCCAAGCCCTGGGTCTGAAGTGTGTAGTATATTCAGCAATAAGATCTTACCTTCATGTTCTGGAACACAACCAAATACAATGGCTTACCTAGTTTGGGAAGCTTCTTAGACTCCTCTGACCAACATCTTGAAGGGAGGTTTCCCATAAGGTGAGTGTTCTTTAACAGAGAGGAAATTGTAGCTTAAAGATGCTTTTAACAGCCAGGCAGTGGTAGTGCACGCCTTTAATCCCAGCACTCGGGAGGCAGAGGCAGGTGGATCTCTGTGAGTTCAAGGCCACCAAGTGAGTTCCAGGAAAGGCTCAAAGCTACACAGAGAAACCCTGTTTCGGGGGAAAAAAGAAATCACATGATATTTAGGTTACTGTCTGAGTTAGTAATTTGCTGTGGGATAATTCTCGTGTACATTGGTTTAATAAAATACTGATTGTTGAGTAGCCAGGCAGGAAGTATAGGCAGGACAAGCAGATGAGAAGAATGCTGGGAAGAGGAAGGCTAAGTCAGGAGTTGCCAGCCAGACACAGAGGAAGCAAGATGACCAGGCAGAATTGAGAAAAGGTACCAAGCCACGTGGCTAAACATAGGTAAGAATTATGTGTAGCAGGAATCTTAAAATGTTCTTATTAATGAAATCAAACCTGAGGCCAGTTATTGGGGTGAATGCTGGAAGATCAGAGAGGCAGTACAAGCCGCAGTTTCCTCACCTCACCAGTTCCTCAGCTGGTCTTGTTTCCTCAGACTGGATGCTTCTGTGTCCTCATCCCAATGGCTCTCAGCTGAACTGTGCTGCTCCAAAGCCTGAATGCTAAACCAACCAAATGCTTAACTAACCAAAATGCTGCTAGTTTCTGGTCTCCACGCCTTATATAATCTTTCTCTTTCTGTCCCCACTCTCTGGGATTAAAGGCTGGGTTTCTGGGATTAAAGGAGTGTGTCGCCATGCCTGGCTGTTTCTAATGTGGCTTTGAACTCAGAGATCCAGAGGTATTTCTGTCTCTGAAATGCTAGGATTAAAGGCATGTGCTACCACTGCCTATCCTTATGTTTAATCTTGTGGCCGTCCTGCTCTCTGACCCCAGATAAGTTTATTTTGGGGAACACACAATATTGTGGGGAACATAATACCACATTTCCCCTGTTTTTGCCTAAAATTAAAAAAAAAAAAGGTTATAACTAATACAAGAAAAATCATATCCAATAAGTATATACAATATACATAGTCAAGATTTACATTAATGATGTCTAGTCCATTAACATTTGACAGATTCAGGCGAAAAACTCCATTATATATAACATTTGATAAACTCAGACAAAAAAATTTTCATTACTTATCCTATTTAAAACAAGTAGTTCCTTTTTAAATGTAGATCCAATAATTTACCTTTTTATCTGACCATATCCATATTCTCTCTTTTTTCTTTTCATAATAGATTCAGTAATCTACCTTTTGTCATTTTTATATTTTTCCCTTTTTCTTTTTAATGTAGATTCAATGATCTACCCATTTATCCTATTATTTCCTTATCTTTTTTCTCAAGGTAGATTCAGTGATCTACCTCATATCTATAGTCTCCTTTTTCCTTTTCTTTTTTAAACAAAACCTCTGAATCTAATTTTCATGTTCTTTTTCCTGACCATTAACAATTAACAACTTGTAACCAACCATCATAAACAATGACAATATCCAAAACTCATTAAAGAACCGAAAACCTCCCATCCCACCTTTTGGGGATGTGGGCGTTGTCTTCTTAAAATTACTTCCATCTTTAGGGGATCCTGAAAAGAAAATTTTTGGGTTAATAGTCAAGTCTTGTATCATTTGTCCAGCCACTACATAATGAGAAAGTGCAGGGCTTGTTTCAAGTCCTTGTTCAAGTAGTCTGTCAGGCTGGATCATCTCAGCTAGCCATCTCGAATTGTCCTGACCAGTTTGTAGTCCAAAGTCAATCTTTCTGTGGTGCTAATGGCTTTATCAATGTCCACATGAATTCATCTTTGTAGGGTCCCATCATCCTTTTGAAGATTTCAAAGTTGCTGTTAGGCATAGTCATGGTTCCCTTAAGATTTCTTTTTCTTTTTCTTTTCTTTTTTTTTTTTTTTTTTTTTGTGCCTCCTCTGTGGTTTGGAGAAATCACAGTCTCTTGTCTGTCTGTCTTTTGGAACCATAAGTATTCTTCCCTAGAAGAGAAAATCTTCACAGCAATTTCTCCCCACCATTTGTCTTACCAAACTTTTCCAAACTGATCTTTGTTGATGCTTTCTTGTAACACGATGGTCCTGGCAATTCTTCTCTGAACAAGCAGTAGTAAACCGTTTGTCCCAGGTACCAGCATCATCGCAGTCACCAACACAATGAGAAGCAGCCAGCAACTCGGAGCAGCAGCCACTGCCTCCATGGTCCCACCACAAACGTTTGTGGCTGGTCTGGCCCTGGCGCAGCTTCTCCTTAGTAAGCCTCCTAGGCCGGCCTCAAACTCGGGATCCTCCTGCCTCTGCCTCCTTCAGTAAATACAACCAGTGTGCATCACCACAACTGGCTGAGTAGCTTGGGTCTGAGCTGGGGCCTGCAAGGCCACAGGCAAGCAGCCTTTTCATGAATTCGTACCATGAACGTTGGGCGTCAGATATTGGTGAAATTATTAAGGCCACTCCATGTAGTTAAAAGGGAGGTTTATTTTGTGGGGTAACTTAAAAATGAAGGGATTAGGTTGCAGGATCTGGGAAAGGTATGGTGTAGTCCGGTTCTCTGGACAACTCTGCTCGGTCTACCTCCAGCGTCCAGGGTCCCAGAACCAAGAGAGGCCTCCCCTCTTGATCCTGGGTCTTCAGCCTCCTCCCTCAGCCCCACCTTGTGGACGTGACCATTACTGAAGCCTCAATGGGGGTTGGAACTTCCAGGCCAAGGCTAGGATGGCTACCCACTACAATTATGGGTTAATTTAAGTGTAAGAACTAGTCTGTAATAAGACTGAGCTAATGGCCAAGCAATTAAAATTAATATAAGCCTCTGAGTGATTATTTTATGAGCATCTGCAGGACTTAAAGGTCGGGTGGGATCTGAGAAACCTTACAACTACAATCATTTCTTCATTTAGCCACTCACCAATATTTGTTGCTAACCTACACATACCAGGTGGCGTTCTAAAGCTGTTGATTCAGTTCTCATATGTTTACAGCACACTGGGGAAATGAAACAAAACCAACAGCTACAACTACATATAAGAATGAAAAAGGTAGAGAACTAGCTCAATAGTAAAGAGCACCGGCTGCTCTTCCAGAGGACCTGGGTTTGATTCCCTCCACCCACATGGCAGTTCACAACAGTTTATAACTCCATTCCCAAGAGATCTGATGTTCTCTTCTTTCCTCCACGGCCACTAGGCACGAACTTAGTGCACAGACATGCATGCAGGCAAAGCTCATATACATAAAATAGTAAAAAAAAATCTAAAGACTTACAATTTCTGTGTTCGTGGCCACCATTGTAAGTTCATGGAGGAGCTGACTATTTTGCTTGGCTTTGTGTATTAGCAAGTGTTGAACGGAAACATTGGGGAAACACACTCATCTGTCTTTTTAGGGAAATGAGGATATTTCTCAGAGGCCAGAGCTGAAACATACTTTTGTTAGTCAGAGGCATACTGAAAAAGAAAGCAACATATAAACTCACATAGACTAGAAAGGCTGTGGTATATTGGATCAGTTCCATTTTATTATTATAACAGGACATGTAAAAAGAGACTAGTGATGAGGCCAGACAGTAGCCAGAGACCTGTGTCCCTCATCTGCTAGACCACGTAGTTTATATCTTGTTCCATAGTGAAATATCACTGAAGAATTCATGCAGTTACAGAATAAAATGTACTAAATCAGAAAACTAAAATGACTAAGTAAAAGATAACATTAGTACAAATTCTTATACTTTACAAAAGGGCTTTCATTTCAATCTGTAAAGTAGTTGTATAAAGCATAGTGATTATATTTACATTATAAATGAGGACATTAACCACAGTGAAATTTGTTTCTTCCATTCTGTTGTTCATTTTTCAGATGTAGAGATACTGTTCTAGACACTGGGGTATTTTATACAATACCCAAACAAACGGCCCCTCCTCATAGAGTTTACACTCTTGTAAAATGATCTGCCCATCCCAAAGGAGATGCACCTAGAGTCCAACACAGATGGTCTGATTCAAAATGTGTCTTTCTGCTTGATGACCCAATCTGTAAAGACAAGTAAACAACTGCATCTAAAACATTATATAATCTATTTGGTTTAAATAATGCTACTGGCTCTGTAATTAGCTCTCTTCTCCCAACTGCCCAGCCTGCTAACTTCTGATGTATAGAGGAAGTGGATAACAGTTCAAGTCTCATCGTTGGGGAATCCTCATTATATAAATTTCTTCCTCTTAACCTGGCTGCTTCTAGAATCTATTTGAATTATTTTAATGTGTGACTAAGAAGCAACTATAAACTTTGATTTCTGTGCTTGTGAGGTATATGCATCTGTGCCTGTGTGTAGGTATGTGGGCACACTTGTGCGCTTGTGTCTGTGAGGCCAGATGATGGAACTGGGTGTGTTTTTCTGCTACGTTTTGACTGTATCCACTCCCAGGACCCCTCTACTCCTGCCCAATACACCCCCTTTCCATTTTTATGTCTTCTTATTTTTATAAGCCAGAGAATCCAACTAGTTCTTCCTACATTCATGTGGGAGTGGGGCTATCCACCAGAGCTTGGGCACACTAGCAGCAGTCCACAACTTCTTCACCTTATTTTTTGAGACAGTGTCTCTCACTTAAACTGGAACTGATGGACTGGCTAGATGGGCTAGCCAAGGAGATGCAGGATCTGTTTGTCTCTGTTCTCTCCCACCCACACAGCATAGGCATCACAGACCCACACCAGCATCCCAGCTTTTATATGGATGTTGAGAATCCAAAGCCACTGAGCCACCCAAGATCCATTTGGATCTTTTGCAGTAGAAAAAAAGATACCGTGTTAATTTCCAAGAATACTTCAGATATCATAGAAAAGTGTTATAAGAAATAACTATTCATTAAACTTGCAGCAGTACCTTGAGGATAACACTGTGGATGCTCTGGCCTTTCGGAAGAGGGCAAAGGAATTACTGCAACTAGCAGCCAAAACATTATAGGAACTGGGAGTGCCCTTCTGGCTGAGCAGTGGAACTTATCTAGGTAAAAATACTTTCCTTTTTTCTCCATCTCATCCTTCGAATTTTAGGAGTGAATGTTTGAGGTGATCAGAAATCAGTGATATTGGAAGTGTAATATGTATAAGAGGAGCAAACATTAATGTAGAAGCAAAGATGTGTTGACTCTTTAAAGAAAGTAATTGATGAAGTATAAATAGAATCCTTTTTTTTGTTTGTTTGTTTGTTTTTTGTTTTTTTGAGGCAGTGTTTCTCTGTGTAGCTTTGCACCTTTTCTGGAACTCACTCTGTAGACCAGGCTGGCCTTGAACTCACAGAGATCCGCCTGGCTCTGCCTCCCAAGTGCTGGGATTAAATGCATACACCACCAACATCCGGCTAAAATAGATTCTTTTAAAAGACTCATTTGTTTATGTATTTTATGTAGAGAAGTGCTCTATTCAAATGTATACTTGTGTGCTAGAAGAAGGTATCAGATCCCATTATATATGTTTGTGAGCTACCATGTGGGTGCTGGGAATTGAATTCAGGTCCTCTGGAAGAGCAGCCAGTGTTCTTAACTGCTGAGCCATCTCTCCAGACCTATAAAATAGAATCATGAGGGCAATTGTATTTACTAAAAGTTATAATAATGTGTACAAATTTACATCAGACATGTAGATTATGTTTGGTTTTCAGGTTATCCTTAAATGGTATTTTGCTGTTTCTGTCTCAGAGATTATTATTGCTTTAAATGGAAATGTTGCAGGAAACATTTCTAGTGAGAGGAATATTGACAGGCATGCTTTAAGGCCATCCGTAACTTCCAGGTCATTGAGAGCATCACTGGTTAGGCATCACAGTTCACCTGAGATGGGGAAAGATACTTTTTGTAGTTTTAAGCAGGCAGCTATTAGAATCTGAGAAAGGTTTCTGGATACACCACTCATTACATCAGCTTCATGGAATTTAGAATTATTTAGATCCTTAAGATTGTTGCTTTTCTGTTCCTTCTCAATTTTTATTGTAGTTGATTATAATTGTATCTGTTTTTTTTTTTAATTGTGACTGCATTTGTACAAAAGTTAATTTCAGTTAGTTCAGCTTTTTAGAAGTTACCATAGAATTTATTTTCTGATTCAGGACCCTTTGAGACTGAAAGGAAATGCCTTAAATAATTATGCAGGTGCAATAGGTGTAACCTGATGTTCGTGGCTGTCCTATAGACTGGGCTGTATGAGAGATTACATGCTTAGACAGGGTGAGGCACACATTTTTAATCCAGCACAGGAGGTAGAGGCAGGAGGGGCAGAAGTACAAGGCCAACCAGGTGGTAGTGGTGGTGGTAGTGGTGGTGCTGCTGCTGCTGCTGCACACCTTTAATCCAACCATTTGAGAGGCAGAGCCAGGCAGATCTCTGTGAGATTGAGGCCAGTCTGATGTAGAGAGTGAGATCCAGGACTGGCACCAAACCTACACAGAGAAACCCTGTCTCAAAAAAACAAAAAAAGAAAAAAGAAAGAAAAGCAAATTTCAAGGCCATAGCAACATAGCAAATTCAAAGTCTGGGATATGTGAGCCCGGTCTTGACAACAAAACAGTAAAGGCATGAAAGAATACATGGTAATCTCTGGTGTGAGCACGATTGCTTGAAAACATTTTTTTTGAATCAAGTTTGTTTTTATAGTCAGTAGCTAAAAATGCTTAGTCATTTGATTTGAAATTTTACCCTCGTGGTTTATTTCATTTATAAAATAAAAGTTATATTTGATGATACTGTGTATTAAGTAATGTTTAAGGATCCCTTTATTTTTAGGTTTTGGTGGGTTTTTTATGTTTTCGTTTTGTTTTGTTTTAAGCAGGGTCTTACTATGTAGTCCTGCTGGCCTAGAACTCTCTGTGTAGCCCAGGCTGGCCTTGAGCTGTTAGAGATCCACCTGTCTCAGCCTCCTAGGGTCGAAGTGAGTCCTGCAACACCTAGCAATCCCTTCATTTTTAATAGTTCATAATTGTTTATTAGAATTCTTTTATAATTCCAAATCATATTTTGTAATAGCAATGCCTCCTGGGCTGACTATAGACACTTAGGTACTTTAAAAGCTATTGGAGTGGAAAGGTTAGAAGCTAGTAGGGAAGACTCAGGAGTTACTAGTAATGTTTAGGTGTAAGCTTCCTTAGACCATTGTCAAGGCACCTAAGCAAGATGTAGATACACAAGAAACACTGAGAAATAGCATTGGGTGTGCACTGAATATCACACCTTACCCAAATCTTTTATGTGACCTATCAATTATGAGCTGTGGGAGCTGTTAAGTGCTATATATTATGGACTCAGAAAAGTATATTAAAAGAATTAAATATTAACACATCTTAAAGCAGTCTCAACTATTAAACTTTAATGATTAAACACTCTGAACAGCAATTCTTTAAGTGAATGGACCAATTAATACATTATTAAAGTTAATGATCTACTCAGAAATTATTATGTGTCCTGAAAACTTTTTTTTACAGACAGGATCTCAATGTGTAGTCTTGGATGTTCTGAAACTCATTATGTAGACCAGAACAGGCTAGCCTAAAGGTGTCAGCAACCATGTCTGACTTCATTTAAACTTTTGAGGAAGCTGAGCACTCAGGCCAGGGTAAGGAATGGAGAGAGGGAGGGAGGGGAGATAGGAAGGGAAGGAAGGGAAGGAGCAGGGAGGGGAGAAAAGGAGGGAGATTGATTCTTCAAGGTAACTACTATAACCAAGTAGTTTAGTTTGGGATTTAACTTAAAAAATAATTTTAATCAAGCACCCCAACCAGAACCTTATAAAATGATAGCCATTACTATAAAGTTTATTCATGATAATAACTAATCTTCTAAATATAATTTAAACATATTTTATACCCCTACCCCTTTTTAAGGTGGTATTGGCAGTGCAGTATTATTCCTTATAGCAAAGATGTCGACCTAGGAATTTTTATACAAGGTTACAAACCTGATATTATTTTGGCATTTCAGAATGCTGGACTTCACTACAACACAAGTTTGCAAAGGTTGGAGACAATGAATTTAATTTCATAACGTGTCTCAGTTGTAAAGTTTATCTTAAGTAACTTATATATGATTAAAAGTATGTCGTTTTATCACCCAGCACAGGATGGGCTGTGGAAGCTTATTATCCCTTAACATTTCTATTCCAGTTAAGGAAAAGTTCGAAAATAGGCCTTTTATTGATAATATGAAAGAAGCAACTTCGGCTCTTGTAAGTGAATGTATTGCCATTCTGTTATGCAATAGTATGGCACAAAATTAATATAAAGATAGAGTACCGCTACTCTCTTTAAAGTTATATATTTTTCTGAGTCATCAAATTAAGTGCTCACTTAGGATTAGCTGTCATAATAATAATCAGCACCAATATCCCATCGATTGCTAAGGGCTAGAGATATTGAGCCATGTTCAACAGGTGCTTGAGTTTCTTGTTTGTCTCACATGTGCTAAGGTGAGTACCTTCCTCAGAGGTTAATGTGGGCAAGGGCTGTGGCTGATATGAACTCTGGACAGTTTGATTGCTGTTCACAAAGCCCTTGACCCTTTTTGATAATGCTTCTCTTAATTTGTTCCCAGGGAATTTTTTCATTCCTGGGAAAGTATTCCTCCCCATCAGAAGTAATCATTCTAATTTGTTTAAAAAAATTTTTAGTGTTTTCTGAGGTCAAAGCAGTAGCTTTAGTGACCGAGCAGATGCTTGCCAAAGGCTGGTGTCTGGCTCTGCCTACAGATGGATACATTAGCGTTCATCTCCTTGAGAGTCACATAAATTCCTATATGATGCTGTTGAAGACACAGGCACCAAGTCTGGTGTGAACTTTACTTTTAGGATAAGTTTCCTTTCCTTTCCTCCTTCAGTTTGAAGGGGGCTCTGGAATTGCAAGAAAGAGAGAGAGAGAGAGAGAGAGAGAGAGAGAGAGAGAGAGAGAGAGAGAAGAAAGAAAGAAAGAAAGAAAGGAAGGAAGGAAGGAAGGAAGGAAGGAAGGAAGGAAGGAAGAAAGAAACAAAGAAACAAAGAAAGAAAGAAAGAAGAAAGGAAGAAAGAAACAAAGAAACAAAGAAAGAAACAAAGAAACAAAGGCTAGTATAGTATCCCACTTTGACAGGGATTTAAGTTTTAAAAGCATGCATCTTAGAGTTAATGTTCGCTATATAAAACATTTTTCTTTATTTAAAATACGAAAATGTATTTCTGTTGTTTCAGTCTGTGAAGGTTTTCATTTTCCCTCTAGGTGGAAGACAGCTTGGAACTATCCTTCCAGGGAAAAGATGACGTAAAGCTCGACATTTTTTTCTTTTATGAAGAGACTGACCATATGTGGAATGGAGGCACGCAGGCCAAAACAGGAAAAAAGTTTAAGTATGAATCAGAGAAGTACTTATTAAAAGGGGCTTTGGGAGTAATTTCAGAAAGGAGAAAGGAAAGTCCCCCAAGACTCCATCAGCAGCTACTATGCTCTCAGCTCACCCACAGACCAGTTTTCCTGGGAAGTTCTCATGAGAACTCATTGTGAGGATAGTGTGAGAGGAGGAAGCCTTGCCAAGGCTAGTCAACCAAAGGAGTCATGGTCAAAGCTCTGGAGTTACCATAGCAAACTTAGGATGCAGTTTTTCTTGGGTTCATCCTCCCTCCTAGGATTCTTGAGTCTTCATCTGAAGATTGTAAAATAAATTTGAAAGTTACCACCTATCCATCCTTAACTGACTCTGACTCTAGAACGTATTTGTTAAATTTTTATTAATTATAAAATCTACTTTGCAGCAGGGCTGTGGTGGAACACGCCTTTAATCCCAGCACTCGGGAGGCAGAGCCAAGCGGATTTCTGTGAGTTCGAGGCCAGTCTGGTCTCCAAAGCTGTGAGTTCCAGGAAAGGCAAAAAGCTACACAGAGAAAACCTGTCTCAAAAACAGAAACAAAAACAAAGACCAAAAAAAAAAAAAAAAAAAAAACTACTTTCTTTTATGACAACACACTCTACTGAGTACAATCTGACTATAAGATACATAGAAATAAAAATTCAAAGAAAGAGAAATGGGCCAGTGAGATGGCTTAGCAGGTTAGACACTTGCTGCCAAGCCTAGCAACCTGAGCTTCATCTTTGGGGAACTGCATGCTGAAAGGAGAGACCAACTCCCAGAAAGTGTCCTCTGATCTCACACATACAACATGCTGTGCTCTCCTATACATGTACATCCATAAATAAAGTAAAAGTAATTTAAAATTTAAATACACTTAGAAAGATGTAAATCATTGAGTATATCTGTGTCTTAGTTGGGGTTACTATTTCTGTGATGGAACACCATGACATAAACACAAGTTGGGGAGGAAGGGTTTCTTTGACTTATACTTCTGAATTGTAGTCCACCATAGAAGGACATCAGAACTGGAACTCAAAAAGAACAAGGACCTGGAGGCAGGAACTGATGCAGAGACCATGGGGGTTGCTGCTTACTGGCTTGCTGATCATGGCTTGGCTTCTCAGGCTGCTTTTTTCCTTTATTCTTTCATACTCTACATCCCAACTACAGTTTCTCCTCCTTCCCCTTCCCCCAGTCTCTCCCCGACCTCCTCTTTCCCCCAGGTCCATCCCCATTCCATCTCTCCTCAGAACAGTGCAGGCCTCCAAGGGACATCAACCAAACACAGCATAATAATGCTACAATAAGACCAGACACATACCATCACTAGAGCCTGGACAAGACGACCCACTAGAAGGAAAAGCATCTCATAAGTAGGCAAAAGAATCAGAGACAGTCCCTGCTCCCACTATTAGGGATCCCACAAGAACACCAAGCTACTCAGCCATGACATATGTGGATAGGACCTAGATCAGATCCCCACAAGCTCCCTGTTCTCAGCAAGCCCTCACGAGTCAATTGATACTGTAGGGTGTGTTCTCAGTGTCCCTGAGTCCTCTGGTTCCTCTGACCCTCCCTTCCCCTCCTCCGCAGGACTTCCCAAGCTCTACCTAATGTCTGGCTGTGGGACCCTGCATCTGCTCCCCTCAGTTGCTGGATGAAGTCTCTCTGGTCTCTTTGATGAGGATTCTGCTAAGCTCTGGTCCCAGAACACTCTGCAGGCAGGACAGACTGTAGGGTGAACATTGTGTGACTGCATTGGTGTCTCAATTGAAGCCCTTCCTAGTTACAGAATAAGGCCATTTCAGTCTCTGTGTCCCCTTTTACTAAGAGTCTTTGGTAGGGTTACTCTCGTAGATTCCATGGAGTTCCTGTTTTACCAGGTTTCTACCTTGACCCTAACATGCCCCTTATTCCAGTAATTTCTCTGAGTATTTTCTCCCTCTGCTGACCCACCCAATCCCTCCTGTTTGCAACCCCACCAGCCCCTACCTCATCCACCTGTAAAATCTGTTCTATTTCCCCTTCCCAGGGAGAGTCTTCCATTCTGCCCAGTACGTAGGCACTTTTTGTTACTTAGCCTCTCTGGGTCTGTGGACCATTGCATGCTTGTCTTTACTATACAGCTAATATCCACTTATATATGAGTACATACTATGTTTATATTTCTGGGTTTGGGTTACTTCACTCAGGATAATAATTTTTAGTTCTGTCCATTTGTCTGCAAATTTCCTGATGCCTGGTTTTTTTTTTTTTGTTGTTGTTGTTGTTGTTTTGTTTGTTTGTTTGTTTGTTTTAACAGCTGAGAATACTCCATTGTATAAATGTACCACATTTTCTTTATCCCTTCTTTGGTTGAGGAACATCTAGGTTGTTTCCAGTTTCTGGCTATTATAAATAAAGCTGCTATGAACATAATTGAGCAAGTGTCCTTGTGATAGGATAGAATGCTCAGGATTGGTGGGGCTGGGTCCTGAAATAGATTTTTCCCTGTTTTCTGAGAAACTGCCATTTTGAATTCCAAAGTGGCTGTACAAGTTTGCATTCCCACCAAAATGGAGGAGCCATCACTTGTGGTGTTGATCTTAGCCATTCAGACAGTTGTTAGATAGTATCTCAGAGTCGTTTTTTATTTTCATTTCCCTGATAGCTAAGACTGTTGAGTGTTTCTCATTCATTTGAGATTCCTGTATTGAGAGTTCTCTGTTTAGGTTTGTACCCTATTTTTTTTTTTGTTATTTATTATATTTGTGTTTTAATTTTACACATCAGCCATGGGTTCCCCTGTCCTCCTTACTCCCGCCCCCACCCCCACCTTACCCCCACCCCCTCCCCTCCATTCCCATCTCCTCCAGGGCCAAGACTCCCCTGGGGATTCATTTAAACCTAGTAGATTCAGTACAGGCAGGTCCAGTCCCCTCCTTCCAGGCTGAGCAAAGTGTCCCTGTGTAAGCCAACTCATACACTAAGGACAGGTCCCAGTCCCACAGCCTGGGTGCCTCCCAAACAGTTCAAGCTATTCAATTGTCTCACTTATCCAGAGGGCCTGATCCAGCTGGGGGCTCCACAGCTGTTGGTTCATAATTCATGTGCTTCCATTCATTTGGCTATTTTGTCCCTGTGCTTTTCCAATCTTGGTCTCAACAATTCACATTCTTACAGTCCCTCCTCCTTCTCGACAGTTGGACACCTGGAGCTCCACCTGGGGCCTGGCCGAGAATCTCTGCATCCACTTCCATCAGTTATTGGATGAGAGTTCCAAGACGACTGCTAGGGTGTTTAGTCATCTGATCACCAGACTAGGTCAGATCAGGCCCTCCCTCGACCTCTGCCAGCAGTCTACAGAGGATATATCATTGTGGATTTCTGGGGACCTCTCGAGCACTCTGCCTATTCCTGTTCTCATGTGGTCATCACAGTCTGTTATTCCTTGTTCTCTCTTTCTGTTCTTGATCCAGCTGGGATCTCCTGCTCCCCTTAGCTTTCTTTCTCTCAAACCTTGCCCTTCATTACTCCCACTGTTGTCCACGTTGTTCATGTAGATCTCATCCATTTCTCTGTCATTGGGCGATCCCTGTGTCTTTCCTAGGGTCCCGTTTTCTAGGTAGCCTCCCTGGAGTTGTGTAGCAGTCTAGTCATCTTTGTTTTATATCTAGTAACCTATTTTTAATTGGATTATTTGTTTTGTTGATGTCTAGTGTCTTGAGTTCTTTATATATTTTGGATACTACCCTTCTGTCAGATGTAGAGTTGGTGAAAATCTTTTCCATTCTGTGGGCTGCCATTTTGGTCTATGGATGGTGTCCTTTACCTTACAGAAACTTCAGTTTCATGAGGTCCCATTTATTGTTGATCTTAGTGCTTGTGTCCTGTGCCAGTGCAGTCAAGGCTATTCCCCACTGTTTCTTCTGTCAGGTTCAGTGTGTCCATACAAAGATTCAACAAAGAAAGAGAATTACACACCAGTCTCTCTCATGAACGGAGATGCAAAAATACTCAGTAAAATACTCACAAACTGAATCCAAGGACACATCAAAAAGATCATCCACTATAATGAAATAGGTTTCATCCCAGAGATGCCAGGAAAGTTCAACATACAAAAGTCTGCCAATGTAATCTACCACATAAACAAACTGAAAGAAAAAAAACCACATGATCATCTCACTAGATGCTGAGAAAGCCTTTGACAAATCCAACTCCCCTTCATGATGAAAGTATTGGAGAGATCAGGGATACTAGGGACATACCACTAAGCATAATAAAGCCAATTTACAGGCAGCCTGCTTTCTTTAAAGGCATGTGCCACCGCTCCCCACCCCCCTTTTTTTTTTAAAGATTTATTTCCTTATCATGTATACAGCATGTATGACTACAGGCCAGAAGAGGGCACAAGATCTCATTATAGTTGGTTGTGAACCACCATGTAGTTGCTGGGAATTGAACTCAGGACCTCTGGTAGAGCAGTCAGTGCTCTTAACCTCTGAGCCATCTCTCCAACCCTACAGCCTGCTTTTTTACAGAACACAGAACCTCCTGCTTAGAGAAAGGCCCACCTACATTAAACCTGGCCCTCCCCAATAGTCACTAATTAAGAAAATGCTCTGCAGGTTTGGTTACAGCCTGATCTTATGGAGGAACTTTCTTATTGAGGATCAGTTATAGTTAGGTGAGTGGGAGTGTTTTCAAATGTTTACACCTTATTTTTCAAAATATGATAGAAATTCCAAAATTAGTGTATAATGAGTTTTTTCTTTATAAGAGAGCATACCATAGTAATTAATATCATAAAGTCAGCTTTTGAATCTCAACTATATGTGACAAGTAGTGTTTCCTTCAACAATTTTCTATTTAACTTCTCTACATAAAGTTCCTCCACTTAAAAATAGAAATAATATTAGACATTGCCATACAGCCTTGTTTTAAGGACTAAAAATATTATTGTAGAAGATGATTTGAAGGGATTCAAGATTTCCTGAATGCTATTAGCCTGTGTTAATGCCACTGTAGTATTACTGGAAAAATAATGCCTTTCATGGTGTTGTGAGAAATTTAGGTGCCTTCTAATCAGCTCAGTATGAAGATGCTACATCTGTGTTTTGAGAAGCCCTGTAGAGTGTCAGTCTTTTGTCTTAAGTTTTCTTGTCATGGTGTGATCTGAAAACACAGGCCTCACAAGCAGCGTTCATTTCAGCTGCAACGTTTGTGGTAGAGACAACTTTAGTTCCCTCCCACTGCTTTCTAGTAGCAGTGTTGGCCAAGTGTGAAGTTGTCTGAGGAACAGGAGAAATGAGCAGTGAGGGAACAGTCTGGACAGATGGTGTGCATCCCACATTTTCTATCCTGTTACTGTGACCTTAGAGGCAGAGCAAAGAACAGGGGAAGGCTGTGTGGAGCCATTTCTTTGGAAGACTCCCCAGCCATATGCCATTGTCAACACCATTCACTTTAAGGAAGTATAGGATTGATCACACTGCCATCTCTAAAAGGGAGGATCTAAAACTAAAAACTAGGGTTTTTTAAATTTTATAATAGTGTTTTTTAAACCCATGTGTGGTTCATGCTGAGAAAACTCTAAAACTGTAGAATGCTTAACTTTTTTTTTTTTTTTTTAATGCCTAACTTTTTTAAGGAAGGGAACTCCATAGAAAAGCATCTCTTCCCATTTTTGCTTTCTGACTGATACCTTGGGTTCTAAGATTTAATAATAATTTTACTGTTAACAGCAACTGTAAAGATACAGTGACCAGTGTGTGTGCTAGGTACACTCACCTTAACAGAGTATTAGAGAACCCTATATCTCACTTGGATTATGTCTTCTAATGACCAGCTCAGGTCTGGGGAAACTAAAACACACTGATGGTGAGTGACTGTCTAAGGCGTGGACCATTAATAACAGTGCCATGATTTCACCTCAGACTGGTTTGACCCTGGCCTAAATACTTGAGCTAATAGCGTAAATAAGTTGATCAGTGTGAAGTATTAGAACAGTGCCTGGCACCCTATAAGAACGTGTCGCTGTTAAATACTACTTCTATCCCTGCTTCCAGATTGTCTCTACTGCTACTGTTGTTCATCAGGTGCTGGACTAGCACGGGTCAGCTCCTTCAGCACATGCTGACTTGAGTAGTTACCTGCTTGGTGAGCATTTTCTTCCTGGGTATCATTCAGTCTTTTACTTCTTAGTTCCCATTAGTCTTTCATTTTTCTGCTGTTATATCTTTTAAAGATATATGTCTGTAACTGCTTCATTTTCAAAAGTTGTCTGTGTTTTTCATATTTGCTTTTCATCTATAGAGTCCAGATCACCAGTAATAAAAAGTGGTGACAATATAAGAAGTTTTTGGGTTTTTTTCCCTGAGGGGTGGTGGAAGGGAGGGGATAATCTGTTTAATTTTTCTGGCAGAGTTTGTACAAAATTAGCATTAATGCTTTCTAACGTATTCAGTGGAGTGTACAGGTAAAGCTGTCTTAGCCCAAAGTTCATGTGGGAAGTTTTTCCTTTTTAAGTTTTTATTGCCATATATTCATTGTACATAGTAATGGGTTTCATAAAGGCCTTTTGTTTCAAACATGGGTACTTTGGTATCCCCCATAACCTCCTCTTTTTCCTTGTTTCCCTTAGTCCCCTTCCTTCTCTCAGTCCTGCTTCTAATTTTTTTTCACACATTGTCTTAGTTGGGGTTTCTCTTGCTGTGAAGAGACACCATGACCATGGTAACTCTTACAAAGGAAGACATTTCCTTGGGGTGGCTCGATTTCAGTTTCAGAGATCCAGTCCGTTATCATCATGGCATGGTGGGGAGCGTGGCAGGAACATGGCAGCATGTAGGTAGATGTGGTGCTGGAGCTGAGAATCCTACATCTTTTTGGCAACAGGAAGTAGATGGAGACACTGGGTGGTCTCCTCAGCCTAGGAAACCTCAAAGCCTACCCCCACAATGACACATTTCTTCCAACAAGGCAATACTCACCCCAACAAAGCCACACCTCATAATAGTACCACTCCAATTGTAAATGGGGGCCAATTACATTCAAACTATCATATTCTACTCTGTGTCACCCATAAGCTTGTAAAAATAGCATAATGCAAAATCTATTTTAGTCCAACTTCAAAAGTCCCCATAGTCTCTCATGTCTCCATAATGTTTAAAGTTTAAAGTCTCTTCTGAGATTCATGCAGTCTCTTAACTATAATCCCCTATAAAATCAAAATAAAACTCAGATCACTTACTTCCAACATATAATGGCACAGGATATACATGACCATTCCAAAACGTAGGGAAGGGAGCATAGTGAGGAAATACTGGACCAAAGTAAATCCAAAATTCAGCTGGGCAAACTCCAAACTCTTCATCTCTATATTTGACATCAAAATGCTCTTCAGATTTCCAGTTCTGTTCAGCTTTGTTGACTGTAACACATTTCTTTCTCTTGGGCTGGTTTCACTCCAATACCAGCTCTCTTTGGCAGGTATCCCATCCCATGAGTCTGGTATCTCTAACATGTTGGGTTCTGCAAGGCAATCCAGGCTTCAACTTCACAGTTTCACACAATGTTCTGTAGGTCTCCATTCAGGGATACCCCTGATACATGCCTTTAGCAGAGGAGGCAAATTCCATAACCTGTTTTGGCTATCCTTAACTCTAAAGCCAGAACCACATGGCCAAAGCTGCCAAATCTGCTGCTTGCTGGGGCTGGACTTGTTCCTCTCATTCATTTACATCTTTACCAGCTTTCTAGAAGTCCTGGAAACTGACCTGGGTGGGATCTTGCCCTGAAGTCACCACTCCCTACATTCCATTTCTTAATTATTTTATCTCCTTGAACATAGGATTTAGCTCCAATTCACTTCCTGGTTGTAAGCAACTATGTTGCAACTCTGTGATGAAGTTATCCTAACTGTTCGGAGTCAGGGGACACCTTGAGCTGTTAGGACAGTTTTGGCAGCTGGAGCTGCAATGGGACAGCTCAGCAGGGAAAGGTATCCTGACTGCTCAGGGAGTCAGGCCTAGACTGCTAGTTCAGCTCAGCAGGGAAGGTACTGTGACTGTTCAGGAGTCAGGCTATACCTGGTGTGATGGAAGATGGTCTTTCTGCAGGATATGACAATCCTGTTCCTGAAGTTCTGCAACAGGAAGTCAACTGAGACACTGGGCAGTGTCGTGAGCAGAGGAAACCTCAAAGTCTGCTCCTATACTGACCCATTTCATCCAAGGCTATACCCTCTCCAAGAAAGCCAGACTTCCTAATAGTACCACCCCCTATGAGATTATGGGGACCAATTACATTTAAAATACCACACACATCTATACATTTTTGTGCCCATCTAAAATCTAGGATCCACAACTGAGGGTTAATATGTAATATTTGTCTTCATGAGTCTGTTTAATTTCACTTCATATGATGATCTCTACTTGACCATTTTCCAGTAAAGGACACAATTTCATGTTTCTTTGTGACTGAATGAAACTCCCATTATGTGTGTATATACCACAACTCTGTCTATTCAACTGTTGTCAGACACTCCATTATGTGTGCATATACCACAACTCTTCATCTGTTCAACTGTTGTCAGACATCAAGTCTGAGTCCATAGCTTGGCTATGAGGGTAATGCTGCAGTGAACATAATGTGCATGTGTTTGCGCAGTTTGTTTGACGGAGAGTCCTTTGAGTGTATACCCAGAAGGGCGGTCGTATAGAAGCAGCTCCAAATCCCAGACTTGGTAACAGTAGAACTGCATGAAGTGTGAAAGCTTTGAATAAATGAACTGTTGAGTAATAGCCGATAGCATGGGAAGAAGAAAAAAGCTTTGCTTCTGTACATGTGACAGAATATTTACAATATATTAAGAATTCAATAAGCTATATACCAAAACCCAAACAACTCAGTCAGTAAATGGGCAAATGAAATGACAAGACAGGTCTCAAAAGATGAAGTACAAATGACTGATAGATATCAAAAAGTATAAATTAAACATCACTGGTATTCCATCTTGCCCCAGTCAGAATGGATATCTTTAGGAAAACAGAATGCTGGCAAGGATGCAGGCAAAAGGGAATCTGTGGGTGCCCACAGAGGCTCCCTAATAAGGTCTTACTTACGATCAGAGAATCTGAGCTTGCAAAGTAGAATGATTTGACCAGGGTTGTGGTTATCAGATGTTTTGAGGGTCTACACTTGTTGGTACTTTGCACTTTGATCTTGAAAGGGGAAGGTCTATTGCTTCTCCCCTTGCTAGTGTATAAGAAGCCCATTAGATATAAACTCAAGGCAGCTGGGTGTTGACCCACAGCCCTCCTGAAGCTATCCTGTGTCTCTGTCTTTCTTGTAGTCTCTGACTATATTTCTATCTAATACTTCCTCATTTCTCTCTCCTCCCTCCAAGAACCCTTCAGCAGGTCAGGGCTGGCCACAGACAGGAATGCTGATACACTGCTGGTGGGACTGTAAATTGGTCCAGTCACTATGGAAATATGGAGGGTCCTCAAAAAAAAAAAGAAAGAAAGAAAGAAAAAGAAAAACCTTTTTATTTCACAACTTCTCAGTTCCTACAGCTATTTGATTGGATTTCATTGCACTCTTCATCTGAATCAATGTATGAATAGAAGCTAGGTGTTTTAGAGGTAACCATGAGAGCTACTGTTTATGGGATACTTACTGTTTGCAGCTCCTATGCCACATTTTTACGTGTACCTTCTTGTTCAACCCTCGGGGGAACTTTGTAATGGAGATTTGAATCCTGCTGCCTTTATCTAATGGAGAATGAGACAGAGCTGAGACCCAGGGCTAGGCTGTGTCATTTCAGAGCCCATGTTCTCCTTCTTCTCTTCCCCCTCCTTTTAAAATAAATTTTCTTCTTTGACAGTTTCGTACATGTATATAATGCATTCTGGTTACTCTCTCCCCAGCTTAATGTGCTCTTGTTACTCTCTTATCTTCCACCCCTGTCAGCCCCTTCCCATATTCATGACTTTTGTGTAGTGTCCTGCAGAGATTTAACTAGGGCCTAGGCCCCTCCGTGTGGCCATGCCAGTGAGAACCTGGTGGATTCTCTGATGATTCCACAACTGCATACTATGTCTCCCCATCTCCCGGAATCTTTAAATGGTTGGGCCCTTGATTTCCCTTCCCTGTTCATAGCTGACTGATGAGTAGGCCTGACTTATATAGCCCGGTGTCAGTAACACATCTGCTATGAGTTCACAATTGCCGTGACTGTGTGGTCCTTAGAAAATGGCATTTCACAGACCTTCTCCCGACTTTCCAGTAAGCGCCCAGTTTTCTTTTCTGTATACTATTGGTGTCACCAAGATTACTCTCATATTCTTAATACTCCCTTCATGAAAACTCTGTTGAGGTAATAAAGCTACTACTATCTCCCCAAGGGAATTGTTTTAACCATCAGCACAGCGGCTGCACCTGAGTCTGCTGCTGTTTCAGCTACTGGCTGGTTCTGCAATCACTGTCCTGATGCTCAGGCTGAGGTCCAGTGGGACTTCTGCATCCTGTTGGACCCACCTCTACCGCACTAAGTCTCTAGAGTTCTATTTTACAAATACAGACTCGGGAGTCAGATACTGGGGTGAAAACCTGCTAGCTCAGAGAGGCTGAGAAGCAACCAGCTGACCTTCCTCCTTAGCTAGCAACCCACCAAGAAACTTCCCTTCTGCTGTCCCCAGCCAAAAAGACCACCAGACTCAAAGTCCCTCCCTACTACTTCCTGTGTGTGTCCCTATCAGTTTTCCAGACTCCCTCTAGCTCTCTATTGCTACTTCCTGTCAACTAGTTGCTGGTTTCATCTGTTGACCCAAGGTTTTATTTAATTAACACAAACTTGGGGTTGACACTGTAATCAAATGTCCCATAACAGGTGATCTTTTATTTATTTGGTAAGTAGTACTGGGTCCTTGTAATGTCTTTGCTCTTTGGATAGATCTTCAAGGAATTTTGACTCATCCTTTGTAGACCACACTCCAATCCAGTGTAACTCTATGTAATTTATTACTTCATTTCATTTTTTAGTTATTACTTTATTTTTGGTCTGTACTAAGAACACTGGTACAAATGTATTTTAATTTCTGCTCTTATTGTGATTATAATCTTGACCATATAATATATACAGCATATTCTGGAAGCAAAAAGCAAAATTACAGAACTGTGTACAATATACAGTTGAGTTTCTTGTCACAACAAAACAAGGAAGCATGACGTAAACTAGCAGAGTTGGTTAGGTAGCCTTGGGAGGAATATGAAGAAAGTCTAATGCTAGATTTATTTAATTGCTTTTCTGATTATTCCAATTTATTTTTAATTTTAAAAGTTTCCAACTTAACTTTTCAGGCGGTTATTCTTTGCCTCTTTATCCAATTTACTGACAAACAAAATATAATAACTTATTTAACAAACAGAATATACAGTAGCTTACATTTAATAAGAAAATATTTAATGAGCAAAATATTCTTACACATTTATCCACTTTAACTTTTGGAGTGCCTTTAGTTTCTGCCACTGTCTAGAATATGACAATCCATATTTCAGGATGATAAAGAAGGATTAGTTGTTTCTTAAGTCTGTACAACTAGTGATACTATAGAAATAATATGTGTGAAGATGACTTCTGTCCTTTAAATAGACTGCTGATGACTGGCATTGTGAAAACCTATTTCCATTATTTTTTGTGCTACTGATTCCCTGTGAGCCTTAAACCACCTACTGTGCTTCAATTAATTTCATTAAAAACTATAATGTTCTGGATTTTTTTTTTTACAGGCAGATTTGTTTGCATCTACTTTTAACTGATGAAGTTATATGGCAGTAGAACTAACCCTGACATGATTTTAAAACACTTAAACTTTTAGAAAATACTCTAAATTAAACTTTTATGAATAAATAACATTTCTAATCTAAAAAAATGATTTGTCATAAATGTGGAATAGTGATTATACACTAATAGTGTGGAAGGGATCCTAAATGTGGTTAGTGCGTGCTTTATGCATGGACTTTGTTAATATGTACATTAACTAATATACATTAGTAAAAAAAATAAAGCACAAACAAGTAGGGTCATGTTACATATCATACAAAGAAGTTTAATACCTATTAAGCAATTATGTCCCATTTATTATGTAGTATCTCCCGGAGCTAAGCTTCAAGCTCTCGCAGTTGTTATTGAATTAATGAATATGGATGGGGAAATAAATTCATATGGTTATAATATTTGTTGCCAGATTGTCATCCCAAAAAAATTATTAAATTTTTATTGATAGTTACCAGCAGCAATTGATATTGTTAGGTTACTGAATTTCACATTGTAATTATGGTCATTGTGAAACTTGATCGTTCTTTTGAGTCTCCCCCCCCATGGCATCTCATTAATAAAAGATATCTATTATAAAACAGGATCAGCTATTGATGAGTTACCAGAGTTATTAACTGCCAACTATTCCAAATTCATAGGCTCTTTAGTGTTACCAAGCACATATCTCCCCCTATGTTTAGTCTATACTTCAGAATTCAGTTATGAAATAATACAGTGCTTTAGATTATATTATTTTAAATATTAGTTAAGCACTAGGTAAACTTCTGTATCAGTGGTTGTCAACCTGTGGGTCACAACCCTATAGAGGTGAGATAACCCTTTGACAGGGGTCCCCTAAGGTCCTTGTGCATATCAGATATTTACATTACAATTCATAACAGTAGCAAAATTTCAAGTGTGAAGTAGCAATGAAATTAATTTCATGGTTGGGGTGAGCACAGCATGAGGAACTGTATTAAGGGTCATGGGATTAGAAAGGTTAAGAACCACTATATATCTAAACTTGATTCTAGTATGATTTTAGGATAGTGGCTCCAGGAAATCTGTTAGGCCTGGATTCAATTCTAAAATGTGCGTTTTGTGCCCCCTGAGTTTCTGAGCTTCAGATTTCTTCTGTATGAGGAGAAAAATAACACCACACCCTTCCCAGAATGCACCACTGCTTAGATTACATACTGCAAAGTCATCTGGTTTAGGACTTGGGACATAATAGGTTTCAACTCTTTATAATTCCTAGAACTCTGATTAGCAAGGTTCAGTATCATGTAGGAGTCAGGGAAAAACATTATTTATTAGTGTGTTGAAGTCTACCAGATATTACAGGGAAGATTGTAGATTTATACTTCATGCTGACAGAGATGAAATGTAAAATACACTGGGTAGGGAGAGTGCCGAGTAAGGGTTGAGCTAGCACAGTTTAAATGAAGCTGTTGAGTGGGAATTGTTAGTGAGTTACCTTGAGTTGACCCTAACAAAGAGACCTGTAATAAAGTATAGAGGTGATGCCAAGGAGTGCTGATGTACGGTAGTTGCCAAGGTCTTGGTGTTGAACCACAGCATACAGCGCTGGTTTTCTCTAGTGCATATATACTTAAAAGGGGTTGCTTGGTCATAGGAATAATACATTTCACCTTAGGGATCTTACTTGGGGATTGTTCTCCACTGTATTCTACACTGCCATCACTGTTGTTATAAGACTTCCCCCCCGGGCGGCAGTGGCACATGCCTGTAATCCCAGCAATCAGGAGGCAGAGGCAAGTGGATCACTGTGAGTTCGAGGCCAGCCTGGTCTACAAAGCGAGTTTCAGGAAAGGGGCAAAGTACACAGAAAAACACTGTCTCCCCTCCCTACCAAAAAAAGACTTCCCATTTCCTGAATATTCTTGTGAGCACTGGATGTTCTCGTTGATTTTTTAACTGTTTTGGTTAAGTATGTGTTGTTACCATACTATAGATTTAATTTCCACCTTTTCATATTTATTGATCATTTAGATGCTCTGTTTTGTGAGGAACCTATTAAATATCTTACTGGTTTTCCTCTGTTTGAGGTATCTGTCCCTTTCTCACAAACTATAGCTTCTATATATTGAAAACATCTTCTTGACTTTGTCCTTTATTCTTTTGCTCCTAATGGTAGCTTGCTCACTGAAAGTTCTCAGTTTTAAGGTAATTCTGTGTATCAGTCTTTATGTTCAGTACCTTTGGTGTCCTTTTTCAAAATAGTTTCCTATTTTGAGGTAATCTAGATTGTCTTTCAGACACTTTATTGTTTTTTATGTTATAGAAAGTAAAGGTCAAGTTTAAACTCCATTCTTTTTTTTTTTTTTTTTTTTTGGCTGGTGTTCTCAAGTGTACCACATTACATTTAGACTTCCTGATTTGACTCTGGAGTTTAGTCCAGGATTCTAAAAATGACACTAGTGTTTCCAGATTGCCATCCATCATTACATGTCCCAGCTCTGCTGAGTCAAAGGCATTGATTGAGTTGCCTTCACTTAAGATTTAGTATCTCTGGAGAAATGATCTCCCGTCCTTCCTAGTTTCCATAGATCTCCCCTCCCTGAGGTCTTCCTTTCATGGTTTTTAGAGGACTTTGCTAATGTATCTGTCCTAAGTGACAGATAAAGTCAGTCTTGATAAACTGGCAGGCTGAGTGAGACCTGAGTGCTGCCTGACACTGAGTCAGCTCTCTACCGTTTAGTAAGGATGACAGGTGGCACTCAGAGAATGATTTGATCTAGCCCAGCATCTTTGGACAATTGCAACAATAAAGGTGAGTCATTCTGATTACTTCCAGTCATTCTGCCCCTCACCAAGTTAGACTTAGGGGTGGAGTTGTCCCTGGTGGACTCCCAGCTTCAGAGGCTGATGCTCTGCTCCTATGGTTACGGCTCTCAAGAAACACATTTGTCTCTCAGTTCTTACAGCTGCAAAGCTAAAAGGCAGATTGAGTCATTTCTTTAAGTGAGTATATTTGAAGCATTGGCTTTTCTCAAAGGATCTCATTCCCTGCTCTACTTATACCTTCATATTTTGCAATATACCGATTATATCATAGGTCTCCTTAATTGCATGTCCAGATAGCTAGTCAGCAGCAGCAGGTGTATGTTGAAAGACTGAGGGGGAAACTTGAAGAGGCAATTTCTTCTACGGTGAGCTTTGATTTCTAAAGAGAAGATTTTACTATAAAACTTGTATGTGAAGTAAAAATTTTATTTTTTAAACTTATATATTTTGTTATTTAAACATAATTCTGTAGCATGCTAACTTGTTAGCATCTGAGAGACAGAGACATTTTCAATAAAAGACTTATCCACAGGTGTTAATAGTTTGTTTTAGGTTTGGTTATCTTTTTGTTTTGTTTTGTTTTGTTTTTGGTGTGTTTGTTTTTTAAGTTTTTGAGACAAGATTTCTCTATGTAGCCCTGGCTGCCCTGGAACTCACTATGTAGACCAAGATGTCCTCGAACCAGGAGATCCACCTGCCTCTGCTTCTCAAGTGTTGAGATTAAGGTGTGCACCACAGCTCAGCTGACAATTTTAAAAAAGATATTTGGCAGTATACTGTTACTTCAGTTTTTCCAGAGTTGAGTCTAATTCTTAGATGAGTATGTAAGAGCAAGATTGTTAAACATACACAAATTTGACAATGAAAAGTAAAAAAATGTAAAGAGGCCCATTATTATATATATTAATATGAGAATGAAATATGAAATAAACCAAAAGGATTAGTAACTGACTGTAGTAGATCCTGTCTGTAATCCCAGCACTTAGGAGAAGACTGAAAGTTTGAGGCTTAACAAAAAGAGCATCAGGTGTGCCTTGGCAGTCACACAGGCCAGAAGAAGATGCACCAGAGTCTTCTAAAAACTGTCACTTTTTCACATCACATGTAACTAAGTCATGCTTAGGAGTGAGATGACAATAATGACATTTACAAATACAGAAAGGCTAAGAAGGTTTAGGCCTCACAGATCTATACACAAAGACATATTAAAGAAGCCAGAAGGGATACTGGGAATATGGTACAGTGGTTAAGGCACTTACCATGCAATCAAGAAGACCAGAGTTCAGACACACACACACACACACACACACACATACACACAGAGAGAGAGAGAGAGAGAGAGAGAGAGAGAGAGAGAGAGAGAGAGAGAGAAGGGACAAAGAAGCCAATTTAAAAATACTTTTTAAAACTGGAAAAATTTAAATATTCTCTATTATAATTATATAGGGGAATTATAGTAAAAAGTACAATATACTTTGCACTGAGATAATATATATGCAACATACTGAAACTTACAAGATATAAAGAAGTAAGTATAAATATATATATAGCCTTGCCTTGAAAAAAATACTTGTAAAACTGAGGTCTGGAGAGATGACTGGTGGTTAAGGCCACTTGCTACTCTTCCAGAAAAGGACATAAGTTCAGTTCCCAGCATCCGATGGGGTGGCTCACAGTTACCTATAACTTCATCTTCAGGGGATCCTTTTAGATTCTGTGGCCACCCACACATGCATGCATATACATCCATACAGACACATGTACTTAAAGATAAATATTTTTTAATACTTATACAACTTAAAGATTCACATGGAAATAACTATAAATGATCAATGAGATTTCCTGAGGAATTGAATTAATAAAAAAAATAGTATAAAAGATCAATTCCACACGCTGGTTTGTTTAAAAATTAATTTTATCTAGGCCAGCCTGGTCTACAGAGCTAGTTCCAAGACAGCCAGGGCTACATAAAGAAACCTATCTTAAAAAAAAAAAAAAACAAAAGCCAGGCGGTGGTGGCACATGCCTTTAATCCCAGCACTTGGGAGGCAGAGGCAAGCGGATTTCTGTGAGTTCAAGGCCAGCCTGGTCTCCAAAGAGAGTTCCAGGAAAGACGCAAAGCTACACAGAGAAACCCTGTCTCAAAAACCAAAAAAAAAACAAAAAACAAAAAACAAATAAATAAAAAAGAAAAAACAAAATAAATGATTACTACATAATTTTAAAATTTGTGCAACTAACAGACCTTTAGCATGATTGATCAAGGTATATAGGGGAAATGAAATAAATAATAATAATATGTATTCCCCAAACCCAAGATGTATGACCTTTATACTTCTCACTGTGTTGGACTAAGGATAAAAAGAAAATACTGTGGGTGACCTTAGATCACCCAGGATAGCAGTTGCGGTAAGATGTAAAAAATACAGAAAAATACAAGAAAGAATCAGGAAGATACAGATAGCCTACACCCAATCAAGAAACTGAACTAATAACTAGAAAGCCTTTCCCTTTCTTTTTCTTTCCAGAAGTTGCCAAGACCTACATGGTTTACAAAGAGTAAACTGTCCATCATTCCTACACACATAATTTACCTACAGGGGACAGAGCCTGTTTCTAAACCAGGAAGAGAGCAGCTGAGTCACTCACTGCATGAGACTCAGTAAGCCTGGACATGGAGTGAGTGCCCAGCGTATTTTTAAGAAGGGAAATGGCACAGTGAACACAGGTGAAAACATGCTAAAAAGAATAGCTCTATAAGGCATGTGCGTAGTATGACTCTACCTGACAGATTGAAGGGTGCACTTCCCTGTGCACAAGGCCTCATTTTCCATCTCCTCTGCTGCCACAGGAGGGAGGGGAGGTGATTAAGTTGATGACATAAAAACATAGATCCCCATAAGCAAAGATCTTTTAGGAAACGGAATTAAAAGGATATGGGATTTCCTTGATTTGATGAAGGGAAGATGATGAAAACCTTGAGGGAGCTTCATGTCGAATGGTGAAACTCAGAAGCTTTTCCATTACAATCAGAAGCAGCAGCGTTGTTGTCTGTTCCTATTAAACAGGATGCTAGTGTTTAGGCCCTGGAATAGCAGATAAATTGGGAGGTTCAGCCAATGTAAGGTGCTAATGGGAATAAACTGTGTTTATGAGGACTTCGGTGGGTGTTTGGCTGGGCTCGTGGGACTGCAGTGTTTAGTGCAGACTTAGATTTGGAAAGGTCAGGTGGTTGTAGATGATGGCCTCTGTCTCACCTAGCTTCCTTAATCAGCACCAGTAGACACACTGTTCTAGAGTGCTGGGAATACCCCCTTCTCTCATTTAGCAATTATGTTCAAAGATTGTACATCTAAGCTGACAAAATTATTCTAACCATCCTAAAGTGTCTTTGTTGGTTTTCAGATTTGGGGAAGAAAATACAACTATCCTACTCTAGTTCACTGCTCACTAGCAACTGTTGTAACTGCTGTTTTAGGCAAAAGTGGAATGAAGTGAAGTGGTCCAAGTGAGAAAACAGATGGAAGAAGTTTTTACCAAAGTTAGAGCTCTTAAATTTGTATCCTAATTTAGGGTGCCTTAGTCTAAATTTAAATCTGTTCAGATTTTGGATCTCTTCCCAAGGCTTTAAAGTAAAGACTGTTCTGCCAGATTGAATCATAGCTTTTAATTCAGGCACCACTGAGAGATTTAGTAGCAGTGACTATTTACTGGTAACCCAGGCCGAATCCAAGCATGTGCTGTTCTGTGTACCTTGCTGCCTCCTTCCTCTTCATAGTCTGACTTTATAATTACTTATCACGTTCTGTGATTATCTTTCCTGTTCTCCTGGGAAGCCAAGATACTCTTCTGTAGACTAGATTGAAAATGAGTAGAGAAATGAGAAGCACAGAATCTAGGGATTTGGTTAGGAACAACATTAGAGTTGTATTGTTTTTGTATTGTGTTCACATTGTTTCTCTAGTTTAAGTGTTTGGGGTTTGCTCCTAGATTCTCCTTCACTGTTCCAAGCATTCTTTTGTAGCCTGTAGTATTCTACCACGTGTATCCTAAAGCTGTTGTTTTCCGCTCTCAGCTCTTTGATGAGACTAAAGGGCTAATATTAAGGCAGATGCTTCCTGGTTGCTGTTACTAGGGAGATGGTGTCTGCCTCAATTCGGGTTCATAGTGTCATCCTGATAGTATGGGGCAGGTGGACATTCTGCTGACCAGCAGGTGATTGTGGGAGGTGGAGGCTGATGAAGGATGGCTATTTCTCATGACAAAATAAATCATTCCATGGACATGAGTGTGCAGGGTAAAACTGGCATCAGCAGATGGTGGGTCTAAGCAGTGTCTGGTTTGTGTCTCAGCTATGAGGTTTTCTGTGGCTGTCTTTCATAGATGCCAGCTGGGACTGTCCACTACCTGCAGTACCCACTGCCTTTTGTAGCGGAGTTATTGGCTTTTTTAGAATCTATTCAGATACACTTTCATGTATGGTTTTATGTTTGCTTTGTGGTAAAACAAGATATTCAAAAGCAAAATCCATTCTTGGGATTCACTTGGAGGTAAAACATGTTAATCAAATACAATCAGATCCCTTTTCTCCAGTTTTCTCCTCTCTCTGTAATTCTCTAGTATATTAAACTTTTGATCCCTATTATTTCTATTTCCTGATTAAACACTGAAAGTTCTTCCAAGTTATGATGAAAAAAAAATTCTCATTGACAACCCAACACAGAATATAGAGCTATGTAACTGCTTTTTACTTTCCTTTGTTATATAATTTATGTAAGTATTGGTGAAATTTTTAAGGCCACTCCACATAGTTAAAACGGAGGTTTATTTTGTGGGGTAACTTACAAGTGAAGGGATAGGTAGGTTGTAGAGTCTGGCAAAGGTATGGTGAAGTCTGGTGGTATTTTCTGGAGAACTCTGGTCTACTTCCAGCGTCCAGGATCCCGGAACTAAGAGAGTCCCTGCATCTGGATCCCAGGTCTTCAGTGTCCTTTCTTAGCCCCGCCTTGTAGGCATGACCATTACTGAAGCCTCAATGGGAGTTGGAACTTCCAGGTCAAAGCTGGAATGACTACCCACTACATCTCCCCTTTTTGTCTAAATAAGAAGGTTGTAACCTAATACAAAACTATATACAAAAGAATGGTTATCAAATATTGTCCAGGAGTAATGAGGAATAATGACCTAGATAAGATGGGACTACAACCAATGCAAACTATATCAAGCAAGAAACACACACTAAAATCTAGGGAAGATGACTAGACTGCTACACAACTCCAGGGAGGCTACCTAGAAAACGGGACCCTAGGAAAGACACAGGGATCACCCAATGACAGAGAAATGGATGAGATCTACATGAACAACTTGGAAGACAGTGGGAGTAGTGAAGGGCAAGTTTGAGGGAAAGAAAGCTTAGGGGAGCAGGAGATCCCAGCTGGATCAAGAACAGAAAGAGAGAACAAGGAATAACAGACTGATGACCACATGAGAACAGGAATAGGCAGAGTGCTCAAGAGGTCCCCAGAAATCCACAATGATATATCCTCTGTAGACTGCTGGCAGAGGTCGAGGGAGGGCCTGATCTGACCTAGTCTGGTGATCAGATGACTAAACACCCTAGCAGTCGTCTTGGAACTCTCATCCAATAACTGATGGAAGTGGATGCAGAGATTCTCGGCCAGGCCCCAGGTGGAGCTCCAGGTGTCCAACTGTCAAGAAGGAGGAGGGACTGCAAGAGCGTGAATTGTTGAATCCAAGATTGCAAAAAGCACAGGGACAAATAGCCAATCGAATGGAAGCACATGAATTATGAACCAACGGCTGTGGAGCCCCCAGCTGGATCAGGCCCTCTGGATAAGTGAGACAATTGAATAGCTTGATCTGTTTGGGAGGCGCCCAGGCTGTGGGACCAGGACCTGTCCTTAGTGCATGAGTTGGCTGTTTGGAACCTTGGGCTTACACAGGGAACACATGCTCAGCCTGGAAGGAGGGGACGGGACCTGCCTGTACTGAATCCACCAGGTTTAAATGAGTCCCCAGGGGTGTCTTGGTCCTGGAGGAGATGGGAATGGAGGGGAGCGGGTGGGGGTAAGATGGGGGTGAGGGGGAGGATCAGGGAACCCATGGCTGATGTATAAAATTAAAACACATAGTAATAATAATAATAATAATAATAATAATAAGAAGAAGAAGAAGAAGAAGAAGAAGAAGAAGAAAACCATAAAAAACAAACAAACAAACAAACAAACAAATCTAGGGAAGTCTAGAGCGTGGGTAAATGTCATGTTATAAAGGTCATTCCAAAAGGTGTCCTATCCTAAAGAACCTGAATCTAATACTTAATATGTTTTATCTAAGATATTATATATATATACACTAAGTTGTAACTATAACTGATAGTCTTCAGTGTCATCATAGACCTGAGAAGGAATATAATGGTACCTGAGAAATGGAAGATGGATGCAAGCAACTTTCGGGAGTCTTGCAAGAGTGGACAGAGACAGCTGGCAGCCCGGACATTCACCTAATGTTTCTCAGCATTGTTGGTGCATTCAAATTGGCTTCAGGCCTAGAGTATCTGACAGACCATTTTCAGAAGCAGGAATTCTGAAAGACCATCTTACCCTGTCTTGACAGAGTTCAGAAGACACTTCTCTTTGTGTCCCACTTGTCCATAAGGACAATACTCGTATTGACAGCAGTTGAGGCAAGGGTAGTTCTTTGCCCAGTAGGCCATTATGTGCCAAGAAGACAAACTACCAAACGGAAATGTCTTAGAAGCCCAATGTTCTCTTGGGATCAAATTGGTGCTGCCAGGAGCAATTGTGTCTCATGTCAACAGAATTCTAAGTTATTTAAATGCCATATTCTCTAGGTCTTTGAAGTGTTTGAAGATTATCTATCCATCTGACCTATGTATCTGTAAATCTGGATAACCTAACTAACGTAACCATAGAGATGACAAGCATAGGTGACTATAAATCTGTAAGTCTTATCTACCGAAATAACCTAAGGACTAAGGCTTCCTGTAAACAAGGTCTATAAGTCTATAAGCAAATGTACTGTAAAGGATGATGACTTTAAAATTGTGACAATACACAAGATATTTATAACAGTGGTAGGAATGTATAGTGCAATATGCAATATGACAATAATCTTAAATATATATCAGTATACAGAATATCTTAAACAGAATTAGATCATACATACAGTATGACATATAAATTTACATTTATATCAATATACAAATATTTCAAATAAGAGTAGAAATATATTGTGGTGGGTATTGTGTTCCCTGAAATATTGTGTGTTCCCTGAAATAAACATATCTGGGGTCAGAGAACAGACAGCCACTAGAACAGAGCCAGAAATGGTGGCTAGAAAATGGGAAGAGTAAGCCATAGCAGAAGTTGGGCGGTGGTGGTACACGCCTTTAATCCCAACACTTGGGAGACAGAGCCATGTGGATCTCTGAGTTCAAGGCCACTTTAGAAACAGCTAAACTTGATGACCCACGCCTTTAATCCCAGAAACCGAACCTTTAATCCCAGGGAGTGGGGGCAGAAAGAGAAAGGTATATAAGGCGTGAGGACCAGGAACTAAAGAAGTAAAACATGTAGTTAGTTAAGCATTTGGTTGGTTAAGCGTTCAGGCTTTTGAGCAGCACAGTTCAGCTGAGAGCCATTGGGATGAGGACTCAGAAGCTTCCAGCCTAAGGAAAAAGGATCACCTGAGGAACTAGCAAGGTGAGATAGCTGTGGCTTGTTCTGTGTCTCTGATCTTCCAGCAATCACCCCAATAACTGGCCTCAGGTTTGTTTCATTAACAAGTACTTTTAAGATTCCTGCTATAGTATATGTACATTACAACAAATATAGTTCTGTATTTGTATCAATATACAAATTATCTTAAACAGGAATATAAAAATAGTTTACATTTGTATCAACATATAAGAATCTATAACAGTGCAAATCATCTAAGGGTGCTATTTTACTAAATTTGTTTACTAGTATATACAATAATCTACCATTATATCTTATACCTATCCATTTCCATCCTTGGATGGGCCAAACACTGCAAACCTTGCATAAGATGTACCTACTTGGAGAGTAGCACCCTTGACACTTGCCCTCTGAGGACAGCAGTAGTCTACATTCCTCAGGCTTTTATCAGCCAATGTGACACTGTCCAGAGCAACAATTCCCACCATCCCCTTCTGGTTCTAGCATTATGGCCCACCCCACCCTGAGCATTGTGAAGCAGATCTCTAATACAAGTCCTCGGGACAGCAAATCTGGATGATGGCTTCCACTATGAAGGGGATTCCATCAGGTTCATGGTGACACACCACCCACATTCTGATCTGTGTGGAGGCTGCTGAGATGTGGCTGGTGATAGAGCCAGGGTTTGTAGTCCTAGACCATGCCTTATATATTGATTGTTTGGTGTATTCTACCTGCTGGGCCCAAATCGCAGGCTATCATCCCTGTGCTGTGCCAGGCCAGCCTACTGTGAAAGCTGTTCTATGGCACCCTGGAGAAGTGTTTTGCATTCTCTGAACCCATCCTAGACTGGATCCTTTAGACCATTCAGAAGGCTTACTCTAACAGGGTCCCAGACCTTAGCACAACTGACTCCATAACAGAAGTACCATTGAGGCCATAAACTCAACATGTCGACTGTACCACCTGACAGAATGAAAACAAAGACCTAATCCATCAAAGTCCACAGTTATGAGAAAGTCTCTAAATGTTCTGTCCTAGCTCTTTGGCTTCTGTAGTTCTACATAAGTGTTTTTGTTAACTAAAGATGTCAACCCAGAACATGTTTTTTTTGTGCTTAAAAGCTCACCTTGAGAAAGGTGCTACACTGGGATCCTGAACACCCAGTGTAGAAGCCAGCTGGCTAATAAAGACTTTGTATTAGCTTAAACCCATGTCCGAGCAGTCTTCTCTGGTGAATACTCTGCAACACTTACCACTCAGGTGGCTCATGGCATGCACCAATCTCTTGGGCAGTATTTCCAGCTCCTATTCTGAAAATGGGGACCTGGGGCCTGTACCCTAACTGCCTTTCTTCCTCCTGCAGTGCTATGTACTTCAGCAACTTTATCCTTACCTTGTGGTTCTGATTCATGGTGGCTCCTAAAGCCATCCCCATAGACTTCATCAGGGCCTAGGAGAAGATCCCCTCTGAACCATCTACAGGCTCTCAGAGCCACCTTGACTTTACAGAGAAAGCATGACCAGCTGGAGTGCTGGTGGTAGTGTAGAAATGACAGGTAGTTCGACCATAGGGGTGGGATAGCACCTCCACTGGGTATCAGAGATCTAGCATCGTAAGCAGGAGTGGGAGGCATGCTACAAAGTCAGGATGGAGAGAACATGACTGCCACCCATGTCCAGACCATCCAGCATGCTGGCCAGAGAGTCTATCTCATCATCCAGGCTTCTGGGGTGAATGATCCCAGCTTTCTTTTCGCGGGGGGAGGCTGGGAACAGAACCAGAGAAAAGAGAAATAATACAGCTTGCAACCCCTGGGTGCCTCTCACTTCTGCTCTGAGAGAGAGACCCCATACATCCCATTCTCTACCCCAATTCTCACATAACTTCTTATAGTGATGGTACAATTAGTTACTCTGCCCAATATTAAGTTGTACATATAAAATTGTAAGTATAGTAAGGAAAAAGGGAAAAATTGTAAATGGTTACAGTACATTTAATTTTTACTATATGATTGTTATGAGCACACAAAATTGTAAAAGTATACAGTACATTTAATTTATACTGTATGATTGTTATTAGCACACTTAGAATTGTAACAGTATACAGTACATTTAATTTATACTGTATGATTGTTATGAGCACACGTAGAATTGTAAAAGTACACAGTACATTTAATTTATACTGTATGAGTGTTATGAGCACACTTAGAATTCAGGTGTTGAAGTCCCACTTTAACTTTCAGTATGCACAATATTATGGGATGTGGAAACAGAAACTTTGAATAGACAGTCAGGTAGAATGGAGTTTGTGCCGATCCTAATCCAGTGGTGACTGCGGCATTGTGAGAGAGAGTGGGACAAGAAAGACTCATAAGGAGAGTACTGCGTGTGGACACGAAGAGGCTGTCCATCTACAAGCCTGGAAGAAACCTACAGAAGGAACTTACTTGCCAATACCTTAATCTGCATTTCCAGCTCCAGAACACAGGAAATATCTACTGTTGAAGTCACAGAGTCAGTGAGGTCCTTTATCAGGGTCCTCACAGTCTAATATTGGAATAGAGACATTAGTGTTTGTGAAGGATGGACACTGATCATTCATACAAATTAAAACAACCCACATGAATGTGCTAAGGCTATTGTATGAAGGAAAGATGGCTTCTTCAGCAGATGGAAACCCACCAACAGGGTTGGGGATTTAGCGCAGTGGTAAAGAGCTTGCCTAGCACAAGGCCCTGGGTTCGATCCTTAGCTCAAAAAGAAAGAAAACCCAGCAACAATAAGACTAGCTGTTGGAGTGTTATTCTGATGTGTAATATGAGACAACATCAATGTACACACAGACACACACACACACACACAGACACACACAGACACACACACACACACACACACACACACACACACACACAGCTAGGGAGCATTGCATGGGGCCCTGGGCCCAAACAACAACACCACCTTTACAACGTGCACTATAACAGGATGAAGCAGAAACAAGCAAGGGCTGAAGCAGTAGCTCAGTGGGTAAGTGCTTCTGCTCCAAGGGTGAGAGCTCCAGTCTGGATCCGAGGAGGAGCACCCAGGGGGAAAGCCTAGCCCTGGGAGCTGGAGCAGAAACAGGAGGGTCCTAGGAACCTGGGCCTGCCAGTGTAGCCAGTCAGCTCTGGGCTTAGTAAGAGATCTTGCCCTTAAACATAAGGGGGAGGGCAGGAGAGGAAGACACCCACTGTCAGCTCTGGTCTCTACATGCTGCTGCTGGTGCTAATGGCGCACCCCCACTACCAGCACACCCAATTAATAATGAAAACAGTAACCTAAAAACCTCCTCCTAAGAAGTGAGACAAGATTATTTCTTTAAATTTTATCCTGAAGAGTGTTAAATACTACTATGAGTTTAAAACGTGTCCCAGAAAAACAACATGTATAGAATGCATACAAAAAAAAAAACGAGAACCATAGGGGGCTGCAGAGAAGCTGGGCGGTGGTGGCACATGCCTTTAATCCCAGCACTCAGGAGGCAGAGCCAGGCGGATCTCTGTGAGTTCGAGGCCAGCCTGGGATAAAGAAGGAGTTCCAGGAAAGGCACAAAGCTACACAGAGAAACCCTGTCTCGAAGAAGAAAAAAAAAATGTTGCTCCTGCAGAGGAGGCGGGTTCCTTTTCCAGCACTCACCTGGCAGTTCACAGGCATCTGTTGCTGAGATCCTAGACTGGAATCCCAAGTGGTGCTTAGCCAGGTGAACTCTGATGCCTCAGATAAGGTCAGTCCTAGGAATATCCCACCAGTTCTAGCCACAAACAAGGGGTCCAAGGTCAAAATGACTCATGGCGAGATTGAGCAGGGAAGCTTGAATGGTGGTCTTGCTCAAAAGCATAGAGGCAGGTACTTATCCAGAGGGTTCTGGGAATTAGCACAGGCCTCTGAAAACTATTGTAGAAGTTAGTTGAATGGGGGCAAGAAAACTGTTAGCAGGACTCAGGGTTGTGAGAAGGACAGTTTAGAAAGGAAAGAGTAGAGTAACAAGGAAGCCCTGCAGTCCATTTTGGGCCCATGCATCACAGTGTAGCAATGTGAAGAGGAGGCTGGGACCTGCTGCTTTCAGTTGGAGAGCAGGCAGGGACAGACTTATACAGAGATGGCCCAGTACAGAGTTTAACTTCTGGATCTCAGTCCTCATTCTCACCTCCTACAAGCCCACAGTCATTTGGGTAACAAATTCCTTTAGTACTGGGGTAAGTTAGTTGAGACTAACCTTTGACCTCACTTCTGCTACTCTGTGTGAGACCTAGTAAATCAGGTGGAATAAATCCATCTTGCTTTCATCCATACCCATTCGCTCCCAGCCAGGGAGTCTGCTGCCCCAACCAGAAAGAGCTCAAACACTGATCACAAGTGAATGGCACTGTGTCAGGCTAGAATCCCTGCAAAAGCATAGAGACAGCTAGTGAAGGCAGAGCCAGGCTCAAGACAGACCATTTCCATTACTGTAAGTCTTCAAAATGGGTCTGCAACAGCAGCTGGTAACGTTTATATGGACCATTTGCAAAGCTGTCAGATCTTTGGTGGTTAAAAAAACCGGATACATGCTTGAGGAGGACAGAGGTAGGCATCAGTATGTTATCAAAGGCAGAGGTGAGAACCCTGGTGGGAAAGCAAGGTTTCTTTGTTGATCTGTTTTCTTTGTGGCTCTTTGCAGATCAGATTTAAAGTGACAGCTTCTCATTTTCCTAAGAAGCTTCCTGGAAACCCTGGCTGGATTGGAGGATAAGGAGGTGCTGCTTTCATGGCCTAGTGTGTGTGTTTGGTTTGGGATTTGTCAGTCTGGAAAACTGGGGCCTCTGAGCAGCTTGTGCCTGGCAGCTTTCCCCCACCTGCCTAAATACAGCCCAGGGGGCCCAGAGGACCCTCCCATCTCAACCCAGCACCTCCACTCTTTGCCCCTGGAACTGTGGCCTTTATTTCAAGTCTGGTCCCCTGGGGACTGAGTGGGGAGTGAGGACAGCTGATAGGCCTGGCACTGTTGACTTTATGGGGAATATTCAATGTATTTACTTCCTACACGTAAGCTGCACTCTTATCAGCTGGCCACAGAGCTCTAAATCCTATCCAGGGAACCACTGGTGAGCCATGTTCTTATACCAGGAGCAGCGAATAAAAAGGGGGACAATATCCCACCCATACCTTTCTGCCCACCCCACCCCATCTTCCTTCATTTTCATCCCTGCTCTTGGGTTTATTGCTTGAAAAATAGAAGCATCCACTGTTCCATTCCTATGGAGTTAAGGCCAAGCCAGTCTTGTCTAGAGAGGTTAGCAGGTAGGTGGGCACACCCAGGGCTGTCTTGAGAGGTTAGCAGGTAACTGAGCACACCCAGGGCTGTCTTGAGAGGTTAGCAGGTAACTAGGCACACCCAGGGCTGTCTTGAGAGGTTAGCAGGTAACTGGGCACACCCAGGGCTGTCTTGAGAGGTTAGCAGGTAACTGGGCACACCCAGGGCTGTGTGCCCCTCTAACTGGCAAACTATGGGAAAATGCCCACTCACTTGAGCCAGTTACACGCCCCACTTTATGCTTCAGTGGTCAACATTTGCTCTGGACAGAAATACCCACCAGGCCTCCACAGCAGATGTTAGAGAGGACTTCATGTGTGTACATGTTATGTTATGTGCGGGTGTTGCCGAGGAGACGTCAGCCTGGGTCCTGGAGACTGAACATAATTGATGGACAGCCTGAGGTTCACTAGAAGCTCTGCTCTCATTGCTGGCATCGCCCTCCTCTGCTTCTTCCACACTCTGACCAGAGCAGCACAGCTCCAGGTCACTCAGGGGAGGACGGGCAGAACACTGGGCTGAGCAGGGAAAAGGAGACACTGCACAATGCCCTCTGCAGAAAATGAGAGCCATGTGCTTAGATTTCCCTGTCCTAAAACAAAAGAACCAGTATTGGAGTCTAGCTGGGTTCTGTTTGTTTTGTTTTGTTTTGTTTTGTTTTGTTGGGAATTTTGTGTAACCTAGTTTGGTTTCAAAGTCCCTGTGCAGCCAAAGATAGATTTGAAGTTTGGATTCTCCTGTCTCCACCCTGTTAGTATCGGGATGACAGGCCCATAGCACCACATCAAGTTTGTCAGTGTGCAGTTGGAAGGCAGGGCTAGGCAAGCATTCTACTAGCTGAGCTACATCCTCAGCCCTCATCCCATTTACTTCCCACGCTTAACACATCATACATAGCTCACTGAGTCTTCTCAATAACTCATGAAGTTGATATTTACAATTTGTAATTAAGGAATCTGAGGCCGGAAGAGGAAGCATTCTGCCCGCCAAGTGATCATTAGTGGTAGAGATGTCAGTTGGTCCGCCTCTAAAGTCAAAGCTGTAGTCTTCTTAGCTACCACAGTAAGCTGCCTCCCACGTGCCATTCCTTACTATCTTAAAGCAATGAGTATTTATCACACCTATTTTATAGGGGACATCTTTGGAGGGTACTTCTACCTGTCTGGTGTGTATGTGGAACCCATCTGGTCCTGACTCTGTGTGAAGAGATGCTTTGAAGATGCTACACCTCTTTTCTGTTCTAACTCAGAGAAGTCTACAGGTGACAGTGAACACCAAACTCCTTCATTGAGAGAGCAGACCAAAGCTCTCAGCCCTCTGTCTCTGCTCCCACACTCAGGCACAGATGGAGGCCAGGTCTGTGGCTTGGTTTGCTCTCTCACCTGCTTGCATCCATAGCTACCTTTCTTATTTGGGGGGTGTTGTCCTCAGGAAACAGAAAGAGGTCTGAAGATGGGAGCTAATCAGTCAGAGTTGCATGGTGCACCTGTAAGTGGAGCAGTTCACACTAATGAGAACCTGCAGCCTCTGCCGACTCAACTGAGTTAGGTCTATGCCCAAGTTTGTTTCTTTGAGTATATGTTTTGGAATTTCACTTAGTTAGGAATAATATTTTTGTTTTGTCTACAATTATAATTTGTCTGGTAACTTGTACAACAAACACACATACATGCACAAACACACAAATATATATATGTAATACACACACCACACACACATACACACACACACAAACACACACACACAAACACACACACACACACACACACACACACACACACACACGTTTGTTTGTTTGTGAGAGAACATACTAGTGAGAGAACTTGTGTGAAATGCCTGGTGTGACACTCATGCTTAGGGTTAAGTAAAGTGATTGAGGGTGACACCCAATGTCAACCTCACCTCCACATGCACCTACCCACACATATGCACAAACATGCATACACACACATGCACATCACACACATACACGTGAATTTTTTAAAGATTTATTTATTTATTATTTATAAAATATTCTGCCTCCATGTATGCCTGTACACCAGAAGAGGGCACCAGATCTCATTATAGTGTGAGCCACCGTGTGTTTGCTGGGAATAGAACTCAGGGCCTCTGGAAGAGTCTTCTCTCCAGCCCCCACATGAATTTTTTTAAATTTAAATTAAAATTCATGGTTCAATTGGGAAATAAAAACTTAAAAACAAGAGTTATAAATTAAATTTAAAAGAAAATAGAATTTTTGATGGAAAGCTTGACAAAGGGTCTTCTTTTATCATTACAGGTACATGTCTCTAAATCATCAGAACTACTGTGCACCGTTAAACCCCAAAAGATGCTCATCCAAAGACTTGTAAACCTAAAGCCAGTTGGGCTTAGTGTTGCCAGACTTAACCCCAACACTTGGGAATAAAAGTCAGGTAGAAAGGCCTACCTGGTCTACCTAGTGACTTCCCTGCCAGGACTGCCTGCTGAAAAGCTTCTGGATAAACAAAAGCAAAACTGGGCTAAACGTTCCAAGAACACAGAGTAATGACCTAATGGAGGTACATAAAAGCATGGTAGCTTTCAAATAACGGTGTGTCTCCTTGAATAGTGACTAAGAAGCATTAAAAAAAAAAATAGGGGTTGGGGATTTAGCTCAGTGGTAGAGCACTTGCCTAGCAAGCACAAGGCTGGATCCTCAGCTCAAAACAAACAAACAAACAAACAAACAAAAGAAAAGGTTATATGTTGTTCCTAAAAGAAAAGTTTCAAAAAACTATTTCAGAGCCAAAAAAACAAAAAAATGACTATGTACATTTTTCATTACACCACAATAACATTAGAAACTAATAACAAGCCATGGCCAATAACAGTAATAATAATACAATAAAGCTTTTAAAAATGCTTTCTAAAATGGAAAAAATAACAGACTTGAGAGGCTAATAGCAGCCAGATGTCATTGCACACATCTATGACAAGGGCAAGATGATCACCTGTTCCAGGCCAGCATGGGCACCATAACAAGACCTTGTCCCTAAAATTGAAGTAAAATAAAAACTTAACCCTATTGATGATTGTTAGGTCGAAATTTATATGGCAAATTGCCGAAACTTAAGAGCTAGAATTCATAAAGAAAAATATGCTTGTAAGTTCTGTTACATATCAAGAACCAGCTAATTCATAAGAACAACACACATATGCATACAGTGTGGTGGGGAACAGGGATGAATAACTGACTGGATGCAGAGATGTAGAGATGCTGATGCCTGGAAACCATGAACTGAGGATTGAGAGAGGGGTTACCATGCAGGGGATGGGTAGGAAAGGTTAACATTGGTTAAGGCTGATGCTTAACCTCTAGTCAAAATGACTTCGGTCACCCATACCTACCTGGTCTGGCAGAACCTGCAAGGACCCCTTCATCTTTCCTGAACCTGACAACCCTGCATAGGGGACTAGAAGGCCAGTATACCAGGCAGATCAATTAAAGCAGCAGGACCAAGGATCCTGACAACACCAGGCTTTCCTAGGGACCTGCTCATCCCCCAGGCTTTCCCCAGGAGCTCTGCAGGTGCCATCTCTCCAGGGGGCAGCGAGAGCCATGAATAGTAAGCCTTTTAGCTCAAGCACATAGAGGCTTTAGCTGCCTAAACTTAATCCCCCAATAATCGGATTATGTAAATTCCTACTCCAACCTCTTCCACTGCAGGACCTAGCCTCTAAATGTTCTACACTGGGAGAATGGGTTGGGAGCATCACTCTGAAGAGCCACTGCTAGGGAACCTATGTACCCAAATGGCTTCCAAAAGCACAAAGCCAACAGTAACATTTAAGAAGATTCAAGAACAAAAGCCAACCCTCTTCCAGTGTACTAACATACTTATGCTCCGAGTCTTTGTGCTTTGTCTGAGCTCCTGTCCACTTGCACAGATTTTATTTTATAGCTTGTTTCACTTAGCATCATCCATTGGATCCTGCCATCCAGTTGCCATAATTCTCCTTCTGAAAAACGTGTCATTGAGAAATACATCACCTCACAGATGTTGGCTAAGATGAAGGATAATAAGCTTTGGTGTGGCCTGTCAGAACTGTAACATCATCGGACAGAGTGGGAAAAGCATGGACACCCTAGGAACAATTTTTCTCCCACAGCACACCGAAAGAGCAGGGGACAGAAAGAGGAGCAGGCCACAGGTGTTTTCTGCAAATGTTAGGTTATGTTCCTATGCACTAATTGGCCAGCTGTTCTTATTCTTCCCTGCACTGCATCCTCAAGCTACAACCAGAATGAGTCTTGGAGCCCCAGCTGTAGTTACTGTTCCCATCTTTGCAGCACACTGCTGTCTTCCTATCCTCTTCCCTCCCCACCAAGATTCCTGGCACCCAAGGCCCTGTCCTGGGTATTGTACTTTAGAAGCCCTGCTCCTGGTCTCCTCCCTTGCCTACCCTGTACCCATGCTCTGCCTTCTAGGCAACATCCTGGACGTTTGGGAACCCTGAATTGCTTTACAATAGTCCTCGAGCCCATTTTCAGTGTTGGTTCGGGGCCCTTTTCAAGTCTGTGGATCGGGAGTTCACCTAATACACAGGGCCCTCCATTGAAATAAATGGAGCTGTGGGTAGGAAAAATAGAGAGGAAGGAATTAGGAGTCTCCACTTGTTCCTTTAAGTTCCTCAGTTCCCAGTGGGAGCCTTGCTTCAATGCCTTGTCTAAATACTATCCCTCACACATATTCCCTGGTCATCCAGCCAGAATCTTTTACCTCTTGTCCTAACTAGAGTTTACCTTCTCTGCTCCTGAGGACTGTCAATCTTGTATTTAGTCTGTCACATCCCCTTCACCTTTCTGGCTCTACCCACATACCTGAGCTTTGTAATTTAGACAGTATCTTCTCGATTTGTAATGAAGTTATGAGTTTACATGGGTGTAGGGTAAGGAGTCCTAGGTGTGACAAGCAGCCTGAGGTCTCAGTGCCTCACAGCAGTGATCTCTCCTGTTGCATTAGGACTATGGGTGGTTTGGGCTTTGCTCCATGGTACCCAAGCTTCAGGAGCAACCTCAAGCATGACTTCATCCCACAGTCATCCTGCTGGAGCTTCTGCTCCATGGTCTGTGTCATATCTGTTCACATTCCATTGACTGATGCAAGGCACATGACCAAGCCTGGCACTGAGAAGGGAAGTGTATTCTTTCCACCTATGCAAAGCTGCTGGTCACATGACAGTGTTATGCCCAGATCTCAGGGACCCCCAAAAGACCACCACAGAGACTGAATCCCGCATGTAAACGCAAAGAGCCTTTATTTCAAGCTCTGGAGCTTGGTCCCTCTGTCTTTCTGATGCAGAGGTGAGAGCAGAGAGCCCTGAGCTCAGGTGGAGCAGAGTTTTTATCACAGCAGAAGTTGGGGTGAGGAGATTCCCAGGGTCCAGGACCCTGATTTGCTGACAATTGTCTAGGGGTATCTGTAAAACAAAACAAAACAAAACAAAACAAAACAAACAAAAAAAATATGTGTGTGCTAGACTCAAAGATGTCCGGCCACCTTATCTAATGGTTGGAATGTTTCAGATGTTAGGTACTTCCTCATCTTTGGGTAGATCCCTGAATGGTATCAGCTTAAGGCTTTTCTTGGATCTGGGTGTTGCCTGCCAGTAAGCCTGTTATAGAAGCTGTGTCTAGGCCCCTAAACCTGTCATGGCTGCTGTGTGGTCAAGCTATTTTGGGGCCCCTCCACAGACAGTGGAAGGGTTGATATAATCCTCACAGAGAAGGGATCTAGAATGCAGTTGTAACAATAATATAATCAACTACAACAAAAATCTATTAATACTATACTATGTGCTGCTTGTGATCCTAAATACCTTACCTGTTTTTCCTTCTTATTTGATTCCACAGTTCCAGCATTGCAGCCATTTTTCAAATAAGATAGCTGAAGCAGAGAGAAAGTTAGGAATTTGCCTGGCGTCCTACAAGTGAATAGACAAGAAGTGTCAACTTGGGTGAATACAACCTCAGAGTCATTTGCTCTTATGCACCAAGGTGCAATGCATTTATGAAATTACTGCCCCAAATCCTGGGACCTTCAGAGAGAGAAATACCTAGAGATTGATTTTGTAATCATACACTAATCAAGCAACATTTGATGGACATCTATTCAATGTGGTAATGAGGGATATAGAAGAGATGTAAGACATGATAAATAAGTAAATATTACTAAGTGTGGTGAAGCTCTGAGAATACAGCAGACAAAGGATGAAGTGTGTGAGTGCCTGTGCCTGTGGAGTGAGTGAGTGTGTGTGTGTGTGTGTGTGTGTGTGTGTGTGTGTGTGTAGACACAATCTTAGTAGGCTAAAAAGCTCTTAGGTGATGGTATGAGAGGGCTCAGTGGGGAAAGACACTTGCTGCCAAATCCGAAGTTCTGAATTTGATCCCTGGAACCCACATAGCTGAAGGAAAAAGAACTGCCTCCCCGGAGTTGTTCTCTGACCTCCCACATTCACCTTTGTGCACCCAAGGCAATACATGCAGAAATGTAATTTTTAAAATGTAAAGCTTTTCACCGAGAAGGTGGCATCTGAGTAAATAGTAAAGAATGTCAGTGCCTTGAGGGCAGGGTTTGTGTCTGGTTTTGTGTGGAGTTACACTCTCCACACTTGCACAGGGCTTGAGCAGGGCATAAGCTTCCAGTAATGACCTGATGCACGGTAAAGAAAGGGAAGGGAAGGACTCCAAAGGACGCCCGTGAGATGCACGTTTTAGGCTGAGGGAACTGTGCAAAGTCTAGGAGGCAGAAGACTGTCTGATGTGTTCCTGAAAGGACAAATCCGAGTCTCTGGAGAGGAGTGAAGCCCAGGGAAGGAAGGGGCAGGCTGACGAAAGAGATGGAGATCTCAGGGGCCAGAGGTAGAGATCTCAGGGGCCAGAGGTAGAGATCTCAGGGGCCAGATGTGGAGATCGCAGGAGCCAGAGGTAGAGATCTCAGGGGCCAGAGATGGAGATCTCAGGGTCATTTAAAGCCTGCAGCTCACATTCCTTCTGTTGTTTTAGTCTGTTGACAAATTTTCTCTCACTACATAGACCAGGGTGGCCTCAAATGTCCCATCCCTTTGCCTTGGGATTGCAGGTGTGTGCTAACTTTGAATGAAATGGAAAGCTACCAGAGAGTTTAGATCTCGGAAGTGACAGAGGTCTGACTTGTGTTTTCTCAGATCATCCTGGGAGATACAGGACAGAGGAAGGAAGCAAGAGTAGAGTCCCTCCATCCCTGAAATAACCACACCCGGTGTTGACTGACAGGAAAAACTAGACCAGACCCATAATAAATCCATCAATCTGTTCAGTGTGGTGCTTTTAAACCTTTGTTGTGCGCCTTCATTTCCTAGGGGCACTTGGTAAAATTGAAGGTCACAGGCTGCATCCCCCCCCCCCCAAACTTGTAAAGGGTCTGGAGCTGGGGCGTTGGAATAAGACTGCACCTGCGCTGGGATTTGAAGAAGCACCCGGTGAGTCAGCAAGAGTTCGAAGCTTTCCGATGCTTGTCTGTAGGAGGAGGTTGGAAGCAGCACTCCCTCCCCGAAAGCCTTAGACAAAGAGGGGTCCTCCTTCTCCATTGCTCCTTGGCTGCTGCACATGGGAGGGATGATGGGGCAAAACGGGGAGGGACTGGAGGGAGTCCTCGGCAGATAGCCCCCCTCCTGCCCTCAGACAAAGGGCGGTGCCCTATAAAGGCTGCAGCCGAGGCTCAGCGTCCAGGCGAGGGCGCACACGGACAGCCGACAGCCGCTGCGACAGCGCGGGCTCCCAGCTCCCCGCAAGAAGGTGCGTTGACTTAAGGGAGTGGGACTGGGCAGGAGCCAGGGGGCCACCGAGCAGGCCACAGAGAACGGAGTGGTAGCAGCCACTGAGGGGACTCTTTGGGTGACCCGGGAATTTTAAGAGGGGCAGTGGTAGTGGCGCGGCACTCGGGGAACCGGTCTGGTCTCCTCCCAAGGCGCGCGTGTTGTCCAAGCCGCTTAGCTGGAACGCAGGGACAGTCAGTCCCCTCCACTCCAGAGCATCTCCAGGGTTCTTCATACCGCCGCCAGATCTCTCTTAGCGATCCCCCGACACTTTGCAGATGTGAAATTTCAACCTACTATATGCTTTCCCAGATTCCCGAAATAACGGGCGAGTTTGCTACGATGAGATGAGATAACATATTTAAAAAAAAAAAAAAAAAGAATCGGGAAGGGATAGCTGGAGAATGAAGAAGGTCCACAGACAAGCTGCAGATTGAACAAAAAGAGCGAGAAGTCAAGTGCGTGCAGGCTGCGAGGCACCCGTGTAAAGTGCGCCTCAGCCTGGATAGCCCTTGAAATGGTTGAAGGGGACCGCCTTAGTCTGCTCCCCCACGGAGCGGTATCCAGTGTGCTCTACTGACTCAAAGCAAAGCGTGGGGTTGCTTAAGAGAGACAACTTGCGTGGTAGTATGCATAGCGAGTGCTAATATGTGAGTGTATGTGTATGTATGAGTGAGCCTGAAGTGTACACCTCAAATTTGCACTGGCTGGGGAATGGGATGGGTTAAACAGATACGTAGGAAACTTTCCTCGTATCGTTTACTTTTTAACTTTTTCGAACTGGTATATAACAACTTTTTAAAAAACAACATAAGAGGTGTTCGATATCATTTTAACATTTTCAAATAAACTGTTCTAGTCATTTCCTCCCCTCGTCCCACACCGCCTGCTATCCTCATATCCCCACGCCCCACCTTGTGGTTTCCCCTGTAAAGTTTTGCTTGGTACTTTTTTCTTAACGGAGCAGAACTGTACCTAGTGTTGGCTGTTAGATCATCCCTAATCTAGCTATTCAAAGGGCTGTTCGGCTTCCTTCTCAGGGGCCATCTGCACTTCCAAGAGACTGTTGTAGGAAGAGACAAATACACAGGGCCGAGTTTCAGGAGAGAAACCTTAAGAACAAAAGACCTGTATGAGCCTGCAAGCCTGAAGCTAACCCTGTAGCAGTGTGAGCTGCTGTGGCCTTTTGTGCCTTTTTTAGATGACCTGGGGTTTGTGTCCAGGAGCTGTGGGCACCTAATAGCATCATGGGCTATTAGCAACAGCGGACACCTCTGGGAGCGTAAGTCATTTTCTTCAGTCATGTGCTACCTTCGCTGGTGCCAATATAAAGAGGCTGCACACTCTTTAGTGACAGTGTATTTAACATAACATTTGTCCAGGAGCTTTCTATAGCATCTATGCCCTCCTGAGAGAAGATGTCCAGGCAGGCCTTGAACTTCAGAGACTTGTTTTTAATTAAAATGTTTTGTATGTATGGGTGTGTATATGTGTACAACTTTCATGCCTGGTGCCTAGAAGAAGGGGTTGGGCCCTCTGGAACTTGAATTACAAACAATTATGAACTGCCATGTGGGTAGTGGGAATTGAACCCAGGTCCTCTGGACGAACAGCCAGTGCTTATAACCACTGAGCCATTTCTCCAGCCCTTACAACGCATTCTTGAGTTTATAACCCCTACCTACCCAGGTGTGTGTGGCTAGAATTCAAAAGTTCTATGAACTTGAAGAGGGAGATATTACATCTTTATTTTCTATTAACATTTATTCTAAATGTAGCATTTCCTTTATTTACAAATATAGGTGTAAAGTGCATTAATATCAACCATTTTTATTCCCTTCTCAGAATAATTATTTTAAATGCATTAAATACATAGGCACAGAAAAAAAGCCAATAATATTTAGTAGCTGCTAGGATACTGTGATTTCAAATACAATATTGTAGCAAAGATTTATCCTAAGACAAGACAACCGTGGTGAATTTGTCACCAGTGGAAGTCCTAGAGACTTGTATCTCACATCCCAAATGTTGCAGATATTTGGAAATAAAAGCCAAATATCATTTCTTAGAAATTATGGTAATATGTGTAGTTTTTAATGTGTTAAAAATTAAGCAAATGTATTACCATATTGTGTTTTTAATTTTAGTATTTTAATAACTACTAAGTATAACATTATTTTCTGTGTCACTGTATTTTAACTTATGCATTTAAAATTTTGACATAGGAACCATTATATATTTAAAATCATTGTTCTGAGTAGACTGCAAACCCAGGCTTCCCTAGACCACCAAAAAGATTCATGGAGCAAAACAGAAAAAGAAGAAGTTACTGAGCCCTAACCTAGTGGGAGTCCTCAGTCGTGACATTGATGCTTTGCCCTTATTTCCACGTCTATCCATGGCATCTGGTGTGGAAGTTTCCCTCTCTTATTTTGCTCTGAAATCAAGATTAGTGGCAATCAGTCCTTGCAACTGGAAAAACACTAAATGCAAGTTTCCTTTGATTTAAGAAGTATAGCGCAGCGATTTTCTAGTGGCCTCTATTTTGAGCTTTTCCAGTTTGTTAAGTTACTGATTTCTATTTCCCCCATGGAGAAGGAAAGTAAAACACTCAAGGCTAAATCAGCAATTACCAAGCATCCATCCCTCAGGCAGCAGGCTACAGTTTAGAAGAGTGGTTTTTTTTCTTTTCTTTCTTTCTTTTTTAACTGATCCTTCTGTCTGTTTAGTACAATAGGCTCCAGCCGTCTTAGAAAAACACCACAATCAGTTTACCCTGCCTAATCTTCTTTGCTTCCAGCTTGAAAAGGACCCCCACCCCCCACGGGACTAGAGTTGACTTGGCAGAGAGCTAAACCCTCTTTTGATAAGACAACTTTGTCCTTCAGCCCTAGCCAACTTCAGTGTGAACAACATCTAAGTTTTCTTTCTGTCTTCAAGTCCCCTTGATCAGGGTTCAGGTATAGTTTTCTGTTTCAGGTATAGTTGGGGTAAAGTTCTGGCAACATACTTGTATTGTAGGACCAAAGACCCAAAGATTCAGAAATGACTAGGGCTAGACACAAGAGAACTGGGCAGTGTACATTTCTAAACAGGAAGAGACCTGGTCCACCCATCTGTTTACAGGGAGGTGTGGTCTTCTTGCAAGCCTGCTCTAGCATGTAGGTGTGTTGTTTCTCTGCTTCTTTAGAATCTATTTTCCTCCCTCAGGTAAACAAAAGGCAGGTTGCTCCTGAGGGTCCAGCAGCAGTACAAGAAAGCCATGCCTGACTCAGGATGTAGTTCTGAACCCTCCTCAAGAGTCTGCCATAGGTTGAAAATACACATTGAAATTGTATTTGACATAACTAACCTATAGAAAATCATTAACTTAGACCAGCATACCTTAAAAATGCCCAGAACACTCACATTAGCCTACAATGGGCACAATTACCAATGCAAAGTCTATTTTATAAGAAAGTAGGAAATGTCACATATAGTTTATTGAATACCTCGATCCACAAAACACTGGCAGCATAGTACTATGCACTGCAGCTTACTCCAGTGATGGTGTGGCTGACAGGGAGCTGCAGTTGATCCCAGGGTCTCCAGAGAGTATCATGCTATGCTACAAAGACTCAGCGCCCTGGGAAGCTGAGGCTGAAACAGGCTGCTAGTGACAGCAGTGAGCTGCGACACCAGGCTGCCTGGGGCGGGGCTCTTGCTTACTGCCAGTGTATGCTGAATGTTCCCAATAAAATGTACTAATCCAGGCACCCGGGAAAAAAGGGGGTGCGTGCCTCCAGGAGTTAAAGATGTCAAAATGAGATATGGCGGTATTTGATGATACCTTTCCTAGTGTGGAAAAGGTGAGCTATGGGAGTGCCAAGAGAAGCCTGGGTGTCTGCTGTATCTGCTGTGGGTCCATGCCACAGAGCACCCGCCAGTGATCTTTTCATTCTTACCAGGCTGAACACCCCCATGTCTGTTTTCATAAACCTGGGTATCACAGCCCTCTCTCTCCCTGCTCACAGTCTTCCAAATGTGCTCCTGTGTGAACATTCTAGCTACTGGAGATTGGAGCACAACCCTCCAGCTAAGATCAGCTGAAACAAGGAGAGCCATCTCATTTTCTCCATTCCAAATGTCATTTTATTGAGGAAACCCCGGGGTGCAGCCTTTCTCTCTTTTTAAAAGCTCTTGACACACTGCTCATTCACACCCAAACGAGTACTCAATTCCACACTGTAGATGACTTTGATCAGCTGGGAAGGACGAGTTATAAAGGAAATAGTGGGGTTGGAGATGTCGCTTAGTCAGTGTGGCATGGCAATCATGAGGTCCTGGGTTCAGAAATCCGTAGCATGCATAAACCAACAATGGTGGCACATGCCTGAAATCCTAGCATTCAGGAGGTGAAGTAAGAGGATCAGAAGTTCAAGGTTGTCCTTGGCTGCATAGTAAGTTTGATGGAAGCCAGGTATACATGAGATCCAGCCTCAAAAGTGTGGGTGTGTTGGGGGAGAGCAAGTAATGGTGACTTCAAATCAATCAGGGAGAAAAGGCTACAGGGTTCTTCTTTTCGCGCTTTCCTCTACCATCCTTTTTCTTCTTAAACAAGACATTTCTAAAACACTCAAAATGGATTTCCTAACATCTGAGTTGAGAAGCTCTAACCCTGCAGGTTCTTGGAAGACTATGTGATTGTCACTGGGCCTCTTGCAATGTCTTGGCTACCAAATTCCCTTTTCTCTCCCATCTCAGGAACCTGGACATGACCAGAAAGATCTTCACCAACACCAGGGAGCGGTGGCGGCAGCAGAGTGTCAACAGCGCCTTTGCCAAGCTGAGGACACTCATCCCCACTCACCCTCCAGACAAGAAGCTGAGCAAAAGTGAAACGCTTCGCTTGGCAATGAGGTACATCAACTTCTTGGTCAAGGTCTTGGGAGAGCAAAGCCTTCAGCAAGCAGGAGTAGCCACTCAGGGAAACATTCTGGGGCTCTTTCCCCAAGGGCCCCACCTGCCAGACGGGGATGAAAGAACTCTACTCAATGACCCTGGCCCAAGCCATGAGGCTCCCTAGGGTGGCTGTGCCGGTCAGCCCCCAGGGCAGTACCGGTTGCAGAGTCCTGCAGTTTGATGCTGCAGAGAAGCATGACGCAGGAGGTGACTGGGACAGAAGCTGAGATCTGCAAAAGGACTTGAGGAATGTTGCTCTGACCTCATTACCTCAGAACTTCAGGCAGAACGATTTGTTCTATAAGTCTGCACGAGACCATCGCAAAAAAACCAAAACAACCATCTTTTAGAAACTGCCATCTCACTGATGACTTCAGTAATGATGATTCCCTTCTACTGCATCTCAGAGGAATGAGCAAAGCTTGTTGCCCTCTGAATATATTTAAAAGCTTGCTTTGAAAAAGGAGACATGTTTATTGAGGGTAAATACAAGAAATCTTAAGACTGATGAATGACAAGGTAGCCACTGCGGAAACCAACCCGGGAGAGGCGTGGGGCCATCTCTGGAGGGATGGCCCTTCGGAGCAGAGCAGTGAGGGTTATGTGTGTGAAAGGCTCCATATTCTTTGACCTCTACAGAATCATGATATTCTACTTTAGCTGAATCTCTGAAACCAAATAGTGGATTGCATTCATTTGAGGAAAAACCTTGGTAATTTAGGAGCTAGACTTCATAGTTCTCTCTTTTTTTTTTAGCTGAGGATCGAACCCCGGGCCTTGTGCTTGCTAGGCAAGCACTTTACCACTGAGCTAAGTCCCCAACCCCCTTCATAGTTTTCTTATTAAAAGTTAGCTAAAATGAGTGAGCAAATCACTTAGATTGACACATTGAGTACTAAAACTTAATTCAGCCCACATTCCTGCTGAATTCCTTAAGTCCTGTATAATTCGATAATTATGAAAACCCAAATATTGCCATTTTATATTTTGTTAGGAGCAAACAATAGAAATAAAGGACCAGATGCTAATGACCTTGTGCATTTAGCTTCACTTCCTGCCTCGCAGGGAGCATTAGCTGGGGGCAGGGGTGGAGCGCTATGGATGCTCCAGTCATCACCACACACCATTCTGGTCCTCCCAGTACTTGGATTCAAAGATAAATCTGGTAGCTGAGCCCCAAATGCAAATGTCTATCTCTGGGACATTTTATTTCCCTGGAGTTCTTTAGGCTTTATGATCTTCTGAATCACATGTGGGAAATCTATGGATTGTGGTTATGAATTTCCAGTGTCTACACAACATAGGCATTTAAACTTCCTGTCTCTCTAGAAAGTATTTTAGAATAACTGCATCATTAAGGTCCTTTTAGCCGATGCACTTGTAGGACAACAGGTTTCCCTCTAAGTCCTTTATTTAACCTGCACTAGATTAATTTTCCCACAGAAACAGTATAGATTTTGGAGACAGGTAAGCACAGAGGCTGGCTGAGTCCTTCCTTCCACCCCAGATGTGTATATCATTCTCACCAGTTTGGGGAGGTTCAAGGTTGTTCCCAAATTGCTAGGCAGTAGGACATTTCAAAGTTTTTATGGTAGTTGTCAACTAAGTAACACTACCCTCTCATCTGGTACATTAAATAAAAAAAAAAAAATACATAGGTTCTTTGAATATGAAGAAAGCAAAGAGGCCCTCTGTCTCTAAATGCAAATTTTTTATGCTCTACCCAGAATGCTCTCGCTTTCCCGATTGTTGGAGCTCTTGTCTGTGATCAACAGGACCTCCCACTGAAATGCTTACAGCAACCCCAAAAAGATGTGAGGAGGCTGAGTTATCATTACAGTAAATGGGGGGATACTTACTTAAAGAAGCCCAAGAGGAAATCCTTTCATAGACGAATAAACCTCTACAATATTATTATATGTCATGTACTCCTTAAAAATATTTATTCAGCTTAAATTTTCTCTATCAAGTTGAATTAAATTAACATGACTGTCAAACACACACACACACACACACACACACACACACAAACAAAAACAAAAACAAAAACAAAAACCAACTGTAATCACATGTAGTCCAAAACCTAGTGATGATGTGTGTGAGAAAGGAAGCTAATTCAAAACTCCCTCTATGGTTTCCTTTGGTGGTCCTAGCCATAAGACTTCATAGTTCAAATGCATTACCATCTGCTGGGTGCTACATCTGTTTATGGACCATTTGAGTTTAACAGAAGAGTTAAGCCAAATTTTCTAACTATGCTTCTCTGTTCCTTGAACTAAAGTGAGCATTTGGTCTACTTTGGACAGTAATGGAAATGTGTAGAAACCATATTCAAGCAGGGCCTTGCCTTATATAGACTGTGTTACTCCATTTCATAGAGAAGAAAACAGGTCTGTCTCATGGGCCATCAGCCAAAACCTAGGACACAGATGCCAGTCTCCTGATCCTCTCTCTAGCCTGCCCATAGTGTTGATCAGTCACCATGTGTTGAGATTGAACATGAACAAGAGCCTTATCATTATGTTAACCTTTTCACAAAAGCATTTAGTGATCTTCACATGCTTTTTTTGTGATATGAAATTATCCTGCTCTGTAGACTGTGAGTAGCTGTGTTAACCAAAGATTTTTATCTATTGATGTGTTTTGTGAGTTCTTAACCACTGATAATAATTTGCTATTTAACTGTTAACTTATTACAAATAAATTATTTTTAAAAATTGTCCTTTTATTTTTACGTATAATTTCATAAACTTACTAAGCATATCCATCCCATCTCTCCATTTTCATGGTCACTGTCCTGACATGGAAGAAAGCCCTTTCCACACTCATTGTTCTTAGTTTAGAGAAAACAATTAGCATCAACTGATGTCTCTCCTCTCTCCCATGTCCTCACAGCAGCATGCTTTCTTCTTTCCCCCTCTCTTTTCTTTTCTCCCCACCCCCCTTTTAGACAGTTTTACCACATAAGACTCTGGTGGTCTTGAACTTATGATCCTTCTGTGTCAGCATCGCTTATGCTGGGATTACATGCAGATGCCGCTACACCTGATTCATATGGCTTCCTAATTGTCCTCAAATCACAGCTGTGGTCAGATTACGTCCCTGCTCCTGAACCCTCAGTGTATCATCTACCACACAGACAGACATTGCAAGAGCTAGGCCACCTGCAAACCTGGCCCCATTGTACCTTCTCTTCCCACAAACCCTACACATGTTACATGGGCAATAAAATGGCTTCACTCGGTGATCCATTTTTCCTATTTCTTCCTTTAGCCTTGTGATTTCAATTGTTCCTTTCTCATTCTTTCCACTTGCCTCTCCATCAGTATCAAATCTCAGACACTAAATCCTTCATGGTTGGTCTTAATATATAACCCCCTTCCACCCTTTATTCCTTCCCCTCACCCTTTTTGAGATGGGGACTCACTCTGTAGCTCAGGCTGACCTCAGCCTCCAGGCCAGTCTCCTTCCTCACCTCCCCAGTGTGGGACTGCAGGCTTGAGTCAACGAGCCCCTGGCTACATACTCTTACACAGTGTCCCAGCGTTCTATTCGATCCACTCACTGCTTCCTCATCTCCCTTATCTGACTTACAACCTCTTTTCCTTTGCCTTGTATTATAGACACCTGTATATACCCTGCTCTTTCTGAAAAGCTGAAATCCACTTGAATACAGGGATGGATTCTGATGTTTAATTCTTTCTGTAGCCCTGCAACTGGCCCCTACTTCTAAAATGTGAAAATGATTCCAAGACTATCCATGTCAAGAATAAGGTTAGCTTCCCCTGGTGGGGCAGGGGGGGGGGGCGGGGGGGGAGGGGGGTAAAATGAAGCTGCACAGGCTGTTTTCCCCACTCTGAGAAGCTCAGTCTAATGCTTCTCTTTAAAGCTTCCCATAATTACCATCCAAGAATACCCCTTATAGCACCTGCCTTGTGAATTTCATCACCTAAGAATGATTGGCTTGAGTTGGCCAAAAGAAGTATTAAATTATGCATGACTGGCATTGTCTTTTAAAAGGCGAAAGACGAAAAAGGCTGGGGATAATGGTCAGCTTAACTGCTGACCTAGGCCAAAGGTTAGTCAAAAGTCACATCCTTCACTAGAGAGGTCAATGATATGGAGGGATCTGAAAGTCCGATAGCAATGCAAAGTGAGGGATTTGCAGCAGGTGTTTTGAAAGGAATTCGAAGGCTAGAATGTCCTCCAGGGATCTCAGGATGTGGGAGGTGGCAAGGCCTCCCCAGCCCAATGTCTTCTTGTGCCCACTTGCTGCTTACTGGAGACAGACAGTCACTATGACTTCATTTTCTTATCTTTGCTAATGGTGTATCATAAAGAAGTTCTAAAAACATCAGGTTTATACATAAGCTTCAGTTAGGTTCATAATTTACCAAGTAACATTTATTACAAGACTTTAGAAATTCCCACTCGAGAAATTTCCTTCGTAGACTATTAACAGTCATCATTAGAAAAGTATTGAAAATGTGGACTATAGTGAATGCAATCCCATTCTTTGTCCTAAGTTATCATAAAACGAAATACATAAAGAAATAATCAGAATTCTGGTCAAAGAAGTGTGTGCATGATCATAGTGTAGTAAATCTCCAGTGGTCCTTGCTATATCACAAGTAAGACAAAAGGATCTCTTCCATTCCAGAATTCACAACCTATCCTGAATAATGAGATCTTGTCTCTGGGAAAAATTCTTTTTCAAAGAACTATAGATATGAATATTTCAGAATTATATGTAAGGAACACATGAATATAATATTAAGAATAAGACTGACCAAGTTTTCACTCTCTGCCAGACACTGAACCTAAGAACTTCTAGTATATTGACTTACCTAATTTTCATAATAATATTATATTTGCTAATACAGCATTAATTGTATTCTATTAATTATATGTACTTCTTTTTGTGGTCCTGGGGAGTGAATCTGGGACCTTGGGCATATTTAGCAAGCATTCTACTACTGAGCCACATCCCCAGCCCTAATTACATGCATGTATTATATCAATATTATTGTTGTCATTTCACAAAATATCTAAGAATATATAACCATGGGTTCACACTGCTGAATCAGAACGTTCCTCTGAGCTTTTTCTGCACAGAAGAGTTGCATCATGTAAAGACAGGGTGACTTTTCAAACTGTTTTATTTACATCTGAGTCTTACATTCTTCTTGACTCTAACCATATCCATGAAACCTTATGGCCAGAGTCACACTTTTGGAGAAATAAGCACCAAAGTCCTTAGGAAGAGGAAACTTCCTGTCCCAGAAGCACCGGGCAGTGGTTACCACCAATGAACCTCTGAAAGACAGCTGTACCAAATGTGATGCTGTCAGTACCACAGGCAGTTCCACAGTGGGCATCTATGGGCACCAGCGTGAGACAGTTTGGTGGGTTTTGTTTTTTTTTGTTTGTTTTTTGTTGTTGTTGTTGTTGTTTTCTACTCCCTACCAACAGACCTGTTCTGCCTCATCTTGCCTTCCTGCTCTATAACAGCAAGCAGGCCAGATCAGGCCACTTCAAACACTCATTGTGTTCCTCTTCTCCTTGCTGGCCCCTCCATCTCTCCTGCTCTCCTGGTCTCAATTCTCCGGAGTTGGAGAGAAAGGAGGACTTATGACTTTGCACAAAATGTTCTTTTTCACTGCATATAAGATACATGCTTCCTCCCTGTAAGTCTTTGTATTGGCTTTTGTTAGCTAATCATGTACATGTGTTAGGTTTGAAAGGACTAGAAAAAGGGTGGGAGAGATGGCCCAGTGGTTGAGAGCACCAGGTACTCAGGTTCAGTTCCCAGCACCCACATGGCAGCTCACAGCCATCTGTAACTCTAGTTCCAGGGGCTCTGATGCCCTTTTCTGATCTCTATGGGCACCAGGCTTGCATGTAGTGCATATACATGCATGCAGGCAAACACTCATACATATAAAATAAAAGGAAATAAATATTTTCTTTCTGCAAAAAAGAAAACTTGCTTGTACAGTCACATGGCCATGGTGACCAGATTCTACTCTGGGGTAAACAGAGTGCTATGTTGAAAGAACTTGCATCTACTCCAGCAGTCAGATATTCACTCCAGTGTATTGTTTTAATATTTCACTAAATAAATGAAGATCGAATTCTATCTTATGTGTGTATATGTATGTGCATATATGTTGTCTATGTGGCCTTGCAATGTCTTCTCCCTGCACACAGTGTAGCTGCAAGAGTACAATTACACCAGAAACTTGGATGTGCAGACCCCCTTGAATTCCATCTCAGGACTGCACAGAGGGTGAATTTCGAAAGAGTTGTTAGTAATGAGACAAGGTGCCTGGAAATTCCCTGGAAGGACGAGATATCTGTCACCTGAGTGGTGTAGTTCTAGGAGATGCTGAGTTGGGGGAGGTGTCTTATCAGTGAAAGCTGCCAGCACTGTCCTCTAACTTTTCATTGGCACCAGTGAGTAGCAGGAGAAGGTTAGAGAATCAGGTAGCTTAGATTCCCTTTAACACTCTAGCTAAAACTATGGCGATCATACAAAACCTTTGAAGATATTTTTGAGGATCTAATTCACTTGTAAGGTACAAAATTGTACTGAGTCTGGGAGATAGCTCAATGGTAGAGCACATGGTTCATGCTCTAAGTCCTGGGTTCAATTCTCAGCTCCTAAAATAAGCAAACAAAAAATCTGTTCCACTTACTTTATCCATCCATCCTACTTCTTCTATCCACTTTTATCAGTGGGTATATGCAATAAAACTGTGTATTCTTTTTTCTTCCTCCTTTTTAATCTCTTAATACTGTATCCCACATACTTGCAAACCATACAGCACTTTCACGTTCTTTTTAACATCTGCATATATGACATTGTGCAGATGTTTCTGTTAGTCGGCCCTCCACTGAGGGGTACTGGGGTGTCTCCAGTCTTGCTGCTATGAACAATTGTGCAATGAACAGCATCAACACACTTCTGTTTCCAAGCTTGCAGGTCCATTGCATCTGTGGGACAATGAAATCTTAGCAGCGACACAGGTGTTTTTATTTTCACACCATGTTACCTGCAGACCCTGTTGACAATAGCTGAGATACTTGTGAACCTGTCAAGTAAAATGCATTTTCTTATCATGAGTAAGGTGACATCATATTTTTTTCTGTTTCTGCAGAATGTTTTAGCTCTTCTCTGTCTTCTTTTCTATTGATTTGTTCATCTTTTTCTTCCCAATTTTTGGAAGATATTTACATGTGAAAAAGGTTAACCCTTTCTCTATGGTGTGAGTGATAAATATCTCCCCAATATTTCATTTATGTTACAGGTATACACTTATGTTTATAGTGCTTGTTTGTCATAAATAAGAATTTGGTTATAGCCAGGCAGTGGTGGCACATGCCTTAAATCCAGCACTTGGGAGGCAGAGGCAGGCAAATCTCTGAATTTGAGGCCATCCTGGTCTACAGATCCAGGATAGCCAGGGCTACACAAGTAAACCCTCTCTCAAGAAAACAAAAACAAACAACAACAACCAAAAAAAAAAAAAGATTTTGATTTAAAGGTTAAAAGTGGATTATGGTTCCATACTTTGAATCATAGAGAGCTCTATTGCATTCTAAGGCTTCTGTTCTTTTGGATTCATGATAATATCTTGCAAGGCCCTGTCTTTGAGGTTTTTTTTTTTTTTTTTAATTCAAGAAAAGTTTGAGGGAGGAGGTGTGCTGTGAAGAATGAGAAGGACTTGTTAGGGAGTTGAAGGTTCAGCCAGGGCTACACAGTGAGAACCTATCTAAAAGATGGAGGAGGAGGAGGAGGAGGAAGAGGAGGAGAGGTTACATAAATTTGAATAGAAAAAAAATACTCTCTCACCTCATCAAAATCTAAATAGGTTCTAGTGAAGAAGTAATTCAAAGACATGCTTCCTGGAGCTCGGACACAAGGGATATGGAAATCCTAGACCAGTAAGTCTGTGATAGATCAGCAATCAGCTTGTCATTTTTTGTTTGTTTGTTTTGTTTGTTGAGACAGGGTCTCTCTGTGTAGCTTTGCAGTTTTCCTGGAACTCACTCTGTAGACCAGGCTGACCTTGAACTCACAGAGATTCGCCTGCCTCTGCCTCCTGAGTGCTGGGATTAAAGGCGTGTGCCACCACTGCCCAGCACTCAGCTTGTCTTTTTAGCTGGATGAGCTGATAGAATACATATCCCTGGGCAGGGAAAAAAAAAAAAAAGAATTATCCCAGAAAGAAGGAAACAACCAGAACAAAAAGCAGAGCTGCACGTGTTGTCAGCCCTCTGTCACAGGGACAAAACACCTGAGTTTGGCTCATGGTTTTAGAGGTTTCAGACCACAGGTCTCCTGTTCTCATTGCTTTTTGGCTTATGAAGCATTACACCATGTTGGAACACAGGGAGTAAGAAAGCTGTTTACCTCATGTTACAGGAACCAAAGAACAAGAGAGTACTAGTACCCAATATACCCTTTGAACACAAGCCCCATATGATCTAATTTCCTTCAAACAGGCTCCACCTCCTAAATTCCCTACCACATCTCAATAGTGCCATCCACTGGGGACTAAGCCTTTAACCCTTTGTGAGATATTACAGTTAGAAACTCAGCCATGCAATGAATATTGAAATTGACATGACTTTTATTAATGTATTTCCTTATATTGTTGAAGAAATCTTATTTAATCATAGTATACTTATACTTCCATGTGTGGTTAAATTACATTCTTTTTCTATATCTTGACCATGAGATGAAAAGTCAGACTTTTTGTAAGAGAACCATTACTAAAATCTACGTGGGGAGGCACAAAAGTAACTTGTCTATGTGGAGTGCCTTGTCTGACTTAGGGCACCTTGCTTCCTTTCCTCTGGCACCACGGAGCGGCGTGAAAAGCAGTGTCCCCTAAAGCCTCCAGGAGACTAAAGAGCTTCCATCTTGCCTGCCTGCTTCTTATTCTTTCTTCTGGACAGAACTCAGCTTCTCTTTACACTGGGGTTAGTGCATAAACACACACACACACACACACACACACACACACACACACACAATTAAAAAATAATAGAACACTTAGCCAGGCTGGCCAGTGAACTACAGGGATCCACCTGTCTTTGCAAGCAACTAACATTACAGATGTGAGCTGCCACATCTGTTTTTTATGTGGATACTGGAGCCAGTGAGACAAGTTCAGACAGTAAAATTCCTGCCCCATAAGCATGAGAACCTGACCCCCACCCCACCCTTAATTGAGATTCAATATTTATTCATGTGAACATGGAGTCCTTTTTTATGTTTCAAAAAAAAAAAAAAAAAGAAAGAAAAGAAAAACTTGATCATGCCCCCTAACTGTAGAGAAAAGTAGTATCAGTCAATTTCCCTGACTTTGCCTGTTAAAAAAACATTGGATCGTTCTGTTTGTCTGTTGTGGTTTTAAACACAAGTTACCCAAAGATGACTTCCACCATCTGTACCACCACATAGTTTTTTTTTTTTCTTTTCTTTTTCTGTTTTTGTCTTTTCCTTAAGCAAAGGAAGGCTGCAGACGTCCAAATGCAGAAACAACTAGAACCAAACACCCACTGAACTTTATTCCCTTATGGAATAGAGTCATCCCCTTATCAGTCTGTTGCAGAGATTCTCAGATGTTATCTCCATAGGCCGGATTAGGAGGCTAACACTCTCAGTGCTGAGTAGGAGTGAGCCAGTGGGCCTCCTCTGTCAGCAGCCCTTGCTCTAGCAATCCAGATAAATCAATTAATAGGATGCAGAGCTGCCACCTTGCCTTTCTCCTCCCTCTGCCTACCTCCCCCAGGCTCCCCGGGCCCCTCCATCCCCTGTCTAATACCATCTGAGAGTCCTTATTTACAAGAGGGCTTGTGCAGGTGCAAGCATTCAGGCTGCCCGCAGCCCAGAGGCCAGTGGCCACCTCTCCCTTCCGATCCTCCAGGCTCCCTTCTTTGTAAGCCACTTTTCTTCTCTCTGCTTTTCAGACCAAAGGCCCCCTCACTGGCTAATCTAATCGGATTATGCTAATTTGTACTTCACGAACCTAAACAGCATAACCAGACTCTGCAGAGGGTTAAGGCTGAGAAGAGAGAGGGACAATGACTTCAGCAGTAAACCTACCCCCTAAGAGTGCAGGAAGAATGTAGATTCTGCGTTCAGCCTCACAAAGCTGCTCCTCTGGGAAGTCCACAGAGCTCTCGACAATGTGGAGTGTCCGGGATCCACAGTGCTAGTCAGAGCATGGCGCACATTAGGCGCAAACAGGACGAGAGGGCAGGGGTCGTTTCTCCCGGTGTACAGTAAGCCTCCTCTTCCCACTTCTCAGTTACCTGCTGGGTTAATCGATACCTAACTGATAGATGAGCTGAAGCTATGATGCAAATCCACAAGCTACCCGTGATGGATGATGCTGGGTGCTCTGGGATCTTCGAAGTTGTTTGAGACTTATTTATTGCACCTGAAATTTCCAGTTCTGGTTGGGAAAGATATTTTAGCTACAGAAACTAGAAAACACCTCCACGGGACAGTATGCTTCCTCCTTTGTTTCTGCCGTTGTGGGGCCAACTCTGCTACTCAAGAGGACTCATCTAAATCTTCTGTTCTGGCTCCTTTCCCAGCATCTTCCTTGCAGAAGGCTGGACCTCAGGAGGTAAAGCTACCATTCTCTCACACATACACAAAATGGGCTTGTGAGACACACTGGCTTCCAACTCACAATCCTCCCGTCTCAGCTCTCAAGTACTGACTGGTATTACTGGTGTTGACCACCAATCCCAGAACCAATAGCCTTTTAAAGGACATTTATGCATTGTTTAGTTGGAACAAACCACTTGGTGTCTCAAATGGGAAGGTGAAATCTGCAGTGATGGAGGGAAGTGTTTGGATGCATTGCTGGGAATAAGATAACAAATCCAAGAGGATGGTGGAAATGAAGCTTTTTTTTGTTGTTGTTGTTGTTGTTGTTTTGTTTTTTGTTTTTTGTTTTTTTTGAGACAGGATTTCTCTGTGTAGCTTTGTGCCTTTCCTGGAACTCACTCTGTAGCCCAGGTTGGCCTCGAACTCACAGGGATCTGCCTCCCAATTAAAGGCATGCGCCACCACCGTCCAGCTGAAATGAAGCCATTTTTAATATACCATTCAAAGCTATTTTTTACATCTCATTCTGAAGAGAGGGACATCATCACAGACAAAAAGCAGACCTGGTCTGTGTGCTGATTTGACATAAGATAGTGGTTTTTAAAGTCCTGGATAGAGAGAAGTTCTCCCATAGGCCAGTGGGACTCCCCACCTCCTCCACCCCTCATTTTAAATTCCCCATCTCATTGGTTTAAGACACAAAGCTATAGTGGTATACTGTGTATCAAATAAAGATTGCCTGAGGATCAGAGAACAAAGAACCTGCCACCGTCATGTCATGTCTTATCTCTAGAACTCCTCAGCCTGGAAAGCTTCAGCCAAAAGAGCCTTACTGCTTCTGTGTACCCAGCCAAAAGACTCTTAGTTCCTGTCTCCTCACCCCTTGAATGCCTTTCTCTATCCTGTCATATTACTTTCTGGGATTAAAGGTGGGTGTGTTTCCAAATCAAAGGTGTGTGATCTCGAGTACTGGGATTAAAGGTGTGTGCCCCCACTGCCTGGCTGTTTCTCTCCTAGACTGAGTCAATCTCGTGTAGTCCAGAACTCACAGAGATCCAGATCTCTACCTCCCGAGTGCTAGGATTAAAATCGTGTGCCACCACTGTCTGGCCTCTATGTCTAATCTAGTGGCTGGCTCTGTCCTCTGATCCTCAGGCAAGCTTTATTTGATACACAATATATCACCACACGAAGTCTTATCTAATGAATAATGTGGGGCTTGAGACAGCCCCCTTTTTTCCGTTCATGGGCTCAGTCAAATAGCAGACTGTCTGTAACTTTCTAAGTTCTGAGATAAGCAAGTGCTAAAGTCAGCGAGGGAAGGGAGGCCCTAGGCCACTTACCTGTCACTCTGATGCGCTCTGGGCACACCTCACGCTGAAAACGGACCATAGCCCTCTCCTCCTTAAACCATCTCAGCTCCCTTTTAGTCCTGACCATTCCTGTCTATCCAGGGCCTTCCTCTCTTGGTCAAGACATTAATGAACAGTCTCTGAACCGCTGTCTGCCACTCATCCAGAGCCTGGTCTCTCTTCCTTCTTGCTGCAGAGGTTGACTGACGCTGGGCACTTACATTAATTGGTTTCTTAAGGTGGCTGTCCCCAGGGGTGCTGAAGCTTCAGCGGTTGGAGACTTGGTCCCTGGAGACTGGCTGCCACACACCTGCCCCTGTCACGGCTGGCAGAACAAGCAATGTGTCTTTTTCCTTTTCCTGAGTCCCTTTCCCTCTGGGATCTTTCACTGAGTTCTTTTCTGACCTGAGAGACTCTTGTAATTCACAGTTCATTTACTGAGTGGAAAAGATTAACTACTCTGAAGTGAATGAATGATGGGGGCCTTCTGAGTCAACACTCACTCACTTCCTCCCAGCTCCCTCCCCACAGCCCCGAAGTATGCACGCAGTAATGACCAGTTCCTATCAAGAGAAGTAAGAGGAGGCCTATCTTATTTCTCTTCTCTGTCCTCCACTCATTTCCAGAGTTGTTAGGGTCAGAGAGTGGGCCCTGGCAGCCCTAGCGAACTGTTGTTGGCCACCATTTTCAGTAAACCAATTAAAGAGACAAGAGAAAGCAGAAGCCAGAGAAAGATGTATCCCGTGTGGCCATAGAAAAGAGGCCCTTGGTGTCTCCTCCTGCCATCTTTGTGGTCCTATTGTAAGGTAGAGGTTTAACCAGAGGGCAAGAGGTCAACCCAGTCAAGATGTGGGCCTGCCCATTGTTAATTCATTATTTTCTGGGCACCAGTTTCTCCCACAAGGAGGTCTGACAAGTTGTCAAAACTGTGAAATCTTTCTGAGGGACAGACTCACTCCCTTGTGAGTCCTTTTCTTTTTCCCAGCATAAGGCATGGTGGTGGGGATTCCAGTTCTTATGATTCATCCTTTGAATAGCCTGATAGCCAAAGGGAGAGATGTAAGTGTCTGTTTCCACAGCCTTTTCACTCCTCATTCCTCTTTTTAAAGTTAGAGTTAAAAACATCCAGGTTGGGGATTTAGCTCAGTGGTAGAGCGCTTGCCTAGCAAGCACAAGGCCCTGAGTTCCATCCTCAGCTCAGAAAAACAAAAACAAAAAATGAAAAAGCATCCCCCTTCTTCTTCCTCCTCTTCTTCTTTCTCCCCCCAACACAGGGTTTCTCTGTGTAGCCCTGGCTATTCTGGAACTCACTCTGTAGATCAGGCTGGCTTCCAATTCTGAGATCCTCCTGCCTCTGCCTCCTGAATGGTAGGATTAAAGTCATGAACCACCATGCCCTGCTTAAAAAAAACATTCTTGTAGTTGTGTCGCCTCAGATTCTGGTTGTATGAAGACTGCAATTGCAAAAGGTCGAAGGTGAGATTCTCGATGGTCTAAACGGCAACCCTGAAGGCCCTGCATGCAACTTAGATTTTTAAAATGTGTTTGTGTATGTTTTTCCTTTGGTTGGTTTTGTACGTGGTGTGTATGGGGGGGGGGGTGCGTGCACACACACATGTGTATGCATGTGGAAGGAAAATGTAACTTTGGGTGTCATTTCTCAGGAGCCATCACCTTCTTTTTATATCTGTCTATCTATCTATCTATTTATTTGCAGAGTCTCTTTATAGGACCCAGACTACACCATTTCAGTTAGACTTTCTGGTCAGCAAGCTTCAAATATCTTCCTGTCTCCACCTCTCCAATACTTATCACCATACTTAGATTTTTTTAGATGAAAGCTGGGGAATTGAACTCTGATCTGAACAGCTTGCTCAGTGAGCCCTTTACAATTAATTAATCAGTCTCCCCAGGTGCTGAAAAGTAGTAGTAGTTGTTTGTTTGTTTATTGATTGGTTGATTGATTGATTGATTGATTGAGAAGGAATCTCACAATGTAACCTTGGCTAGAATTTTCTATGTAGCCCAGGAGAGCCTTGAACTCTCAGAGATCTGCCTGTCTCTGCCTCCTGAGTGCTGTGATTAAAGATGTGTATCATCACACCCAGCTTCTTCTAGTAGTTTTAAATTAATTACCTTAGGTGGCTGACTATTCTGGGATAATTTCATATTTTCTTTTGTTACTAGTTTAAATATACAGCAATCTAAATAGCAGTGAGCTTTGGAACATAACTTTGGTGTGGATTTTGCTATGTGTGGCTTCCTTTTCCTGATGGAATGCTGCTGTGGAAAATGTGTGGATCAGGCTGCAGTGTTTCATCCACATCTGTTTGTCTAGTTGTCATCATAAACCAGAGTCTAAGGGTCAGTGGATGTGAGCTGCAGTCTTGGGAGCTGGTCAAGCTAACCACCTTGACCAAATCCAAACCAGTTACGGCAGACATAGCTCTATGAAATAGATGGCTTCTTCATGAGAACAGAAAAAGCCTAGATTTAAAGAAACTCAAGTAAAAATACTTAGATATTTCATAAGACTTACTAATAGTCATTACTATTAAACTAGAAAATGTTTCCTGAATTTAGTCTGGCTGTTTATTTTATATTTTATCCACCCCAATGTTCCTCAAAGCTAGGCAGGACTCAGTGATCCTGAATAGAACATGATGTGGACAGTCCTCCCCACCCTGCTCACACAGCACAGTGTGTCCTAAGAGTATGTTATGTACATACTGAAAACAGAACCAGGAAGGAGGAAGAGGTTATGTATCAGCTTGGAATGGGCAGGACGCCGAAGCCAAGCCCCAACAGCTGTGGGTGTTTTGCCCAGGATCATTCTTAGGGCAGCATGTTCTCTGTGGAAGACCTCTGTTCCAGAGAGATCCTGGCCATTCCCAAGAGGACAGAATAGCTACACAGAGGGGTCAAGAAGAGTCTAGGTAGACCAGCCTTGCTAGGATGTTCTTGCCCCCAAGCCCATTATCATCAGACCATGCCTTTTTTATAAAATAACATTTTACAAAGCAGACCACTCTTCATCAAGCAAAAATACCAAAATGGACTGATTTCTTTGGGTCTTTGACTCTTCATCTTGAAAGGCTCTTGTCCCATTGAAGATTTTGATTGCTTCTGTTGACCTGTCTTTAGTCATAAGTGTATCCACCATGACCCTTACAATTGATAAGGAAAGACACCACACCTCTCTTCTACAGTGTACAGGCTTTTATGGAGACCCGGGGCCCCATCTCTGTGACCATCCCTCAGTTTTCACAAAGACCCAACCCTGAATTGGTGTGCACCACTAACTTGTACCATGGCTTGCTTTCTGCTGATTCGATGCCCAGTGTCCCGAGTAGGCTTGGCACTGACTTTCTTTCTTTTTTTTAAATTTTTTGAGACAGGGTTTCACTGTGTAACAGTCCTAGCTATCCTGGAACTTGCTCTTAGACCATGTCTTCATGTGTTTACTGGCTGTTTTGAAAGCCTCTTTGCTGCTGCTGTTGTGCTGGGGAACCTAGGGCCTCCACGGGCTGAGGCTGCTCTGTGTAGGCCCCAGGCCTGGACGCCTCTTTTATGTTTGTCCGTTAGCATTTTTGCTCCTCTTTGTAGTCAACTTTCCTTTTAAAAGAGAAAAAAACCTATTTTTTATTTGTTTGTTTGTTTGTTTGTTTTTCGAGACAAGGTTTCTTTGTAGCTTTTTGGAGCCTGTCCTGGACTAGCTCTGTAGACCAGACTGACCTCAAACTCACAGAGATCCTCCTGCCTCTGCCTCCCGAGTGCTGGGATTACAGGCTTGTGCCGCCGCCGCCACCACTGCCACCATCCAGCTTTTTTTTTTTTTTAAATTATTTATAACAGGTTTTATATATTTTGGGTCAAACGTATATTTTTTAAAGGCATCTGTCGATAATGAAAAAGTAATTTTAATGTAATTTTTTTCCTTTTAAGATTTATTATTTTATTTTTTGGGAATTTCATGTATGAGTTCTGTTATTACATCATTCTCCCCCCCTCATTTAATCTTATGCATCATTAAAAAAATCATATAGCAGAGATTGTGTGTGTGTGTGTGTGTGTGTGTGTGTGAGAGAGAGAGGTATCTTTTGTGTAGATGTAACAGTCTTATCAAATAAGAAACACAGAGCCAAATGCAGAGTTAAAAGCCCAAGAGGTCAGAACAGTAGCTGAGAGCTGAGACTAAAAACCCTTTCTTACCCTTTGCTGCTGCTGCCATCCTTCCCCTGAGAAAGAGACCTACTTCCTGTGAGTCTGTCTTTTTATTGACTTTCTGTTCTGCCTCTCATTGGTTGTAAACCCAACCACATGACCTCCTCGTCACTGCCTGTCTATACAGACCTCCAGGTCTTCTGTGGTTGGTACTGAGATTAAAGGCGTGTGTCACCATGCTGGCTGTATCCTTGAACACACAGTGATCGGGATTAAAGGTGTGCGCCACCATGGCCCGGCTTTTGCTATGGCTTGCTATTAGGTCTGACCCCTAGGCAACTTTATTTATTAACATACAAATAAAACCACATTTTAGCACAAATAAAATATCACCATATTTTTGGGCAGCAAATTCTTTTGAGAGGCTAAGTGTATGTTTTTATTGTGGTGGGTTTTTTTTTCCCCCAACTATTTACCTGTGTAGAAAACATCCTTGCTTGGTTCTAGCCTAGAGTAGTTTTATATGCTAGTCATCTAAACTTCCTTGTCTCTGAGCTGTCTTCTTGCTTTCATCAGCTTGAGTTTTATCTCTATCTCACCTTCCTGCCTGGGCAATGTTTGACCACATTCTGCTCAAGCCAATACACAGTACATCATCTGGCTGAGGATGGATTCTTAGTCTTAGCTATGACCTAACTGACCAGACTTGCCTGCCACCTGCTCTAATTAGCTAGTCTCTGCCTCCCCATGTCTAATTTTATCCTCAACCTCTTTCCTTGTTACAGATTTTTGACTACTGCTGACCAGTTGTCCTAACCTTAGTTGGAAAAGGAGTGTCCCCTTATTTAGAACAAGTCCTAGCCAATCCTAGCTTTTACTTTGGCATGTCAAGGTTGGGTGAAGTGTGAGCATCAGAGGCCCTGTTAAGCATTCTTTTCTGCACCAAACAAATTGTATTTTTAGCATAAGTGACGATGTCCATCTGAGAGAATGTGAAAGAGAGATACAGAGAAGCTTGGGAACATGCCATATTCAAACCACTCTATCATCTTCAAGTATCATAGGGCGCATTATTGCTATTTGTTTTGGAGAATTAATGATTATCATTAACTGCCATTAAAAATAAAAGACAAAACAAACCAAAAAGGAGAAAATAAAGAAAAAAAGTCCTACATCTCTTCTTGGAGTGCTATAAACAATTTTTGGTTTTGTGTGTGATGTGTGTATTCAACTTTGAATGTGTATGAGCAAGTGTGTGCCCATGTGGAGGTCTGAGGTTGACATGAGGTATCTTCCTGGACTTCTCTCCACTTTATTTGTTGAATCAGAGTCTCTTCCTGAATACAGAACTCACCGGGTCTGGCTGGTCCAGCTAGCCAGATTGTCCTGTGGACAGACTCCCTAGCTCTACCTCCTGAGTTCTGGAATTACAGGAGCTTCCGAACCTTCTTGGCTGTTATGTGGGTTCTACAGCCCCCTACTTGCCCTACCAAACCATCTTTCCACCTGCACTAGACAATTTCATTGAACATTCAAAAGGGTGTAGGTGCCTATATGCAATAATTAGTCTGCTCGTTATTTCCATTAAGATAAGCAGGTAATGGGCTGGGAATAAAGCACCTGCCTAGCAAACATAAGGACATAATTTCAATTCCCAGCAGCCAGGTTGTGGAGTGGGATGGAGGTGAATGCACTAGAGTACAAGCTTGGGTTCTCTGATGTGGTATTTTCTATTCATGACAAGTAAAAATTAGTCAGAAAATTTATGATATCAGATAAATGAATATTGAGTCATCATAAATGACCATCATTGAGGGCTTGCTTTGAGCTAGGTACCATTCTTCATATATATTACTATACTCATTACTATACTTATCTTCTGAAAAAGCATGAGGTCTAGAGTTTACTTTTACTGTTTTAGAAACAAGCAGAGAGGAACTCTCCCATGGTAATTTTGTTAGCAAATAGAAGATTCAAACACCCAGAGTCTTCTACTTCAAACATCAGCACTTGCTTCTTAATCACTGTATCTCAAGAAAATTCCTGTTATGTAGCATTAGTAGTATGAAAAGAGGAGAGAAACTTCTAAGTTCCCTCTGACTGACACTGTGCCAAGCAGCTTCAATGCATTATCTCTTTATTTTGAAAACAACACTGAAACAGTGATGTGATTTCTATTCTAAGGGTGATGACAGGCTTGTAGAGGTTGATCACAGCTCTCTATATTAGACCACAGGGAGTGGCTGGTTTGACTGCAGACAGAGCTCTGTGTTCTATGCTATTACTACACTACATGAGATGAGACATTTTGTCCAAGTCCTTTGGTAGTCAAGGATGAAACTGATACGCTGCTAATTGTAGGGTAGTGCCAACAGGGAGCCAAAGGATAGAGGAGGACTTTCCTATTATGATCTGTTGGGTCCCATCTGAAAGATGAGATACATGTTCATTAGGTGAATGAACACTATATATAACTCACGTGATTTTCAACTGAGATAATGGAAATAAGAAAAGCTTAAATAGTATTTTTAAAGCTATACTCCAGTTTAATAAATTGCTTAGGGGGTGGGTGGGCATGGATTTTCCAAGTTTAAATAACTTTGGGAAAATATCCCTTTCTTAGATGCCCGTAAGAAACTCTGATATTAAAATATTCTCCTTAGCCAAGTGGTGGTGGCACATGCCTTTAATTCTAGCACTCGGGAGGCAGAGGCAGGCAGATCTCTGTGAGTTCAAGGCCAGCCTAGGATATAGAGTGAGTTCCAGGACAGGCACAAAGCTACATAGAGAAAACCTGTCTTGAAAAATAAAAACCAACCAAACAAAAATATTCTCCTTAGCTCTTATTTATTTACGTACACATTTATTTACTTATTTAGTTTTAGATAGCGTCTCATTATGCAGCCCTCATTGGCCTAGAGCTCAGTGGCCTCTTGAGCACTGGGCTTCTAGATGCCATCACAGTCAGTTTCTTAGTTGTTTTTTTAAGCTAAGGAAAGAAACTTACCACCAGCTTTCAAAACTCTCACATTTTTCAGATTTGATATTTCATGAGATTTACAGAGATTTAAAGGACGTACAGTGACTGAAGTGGTCCTTGGAATATATATTCGACCCATCCATACATGACAATTCTGCTAACTGAACACTGACTTGAACAGTAGACTTAGGAGATGTGTGATGTATACATACATATTCTACAAGAAAGCTATGCTATTTTGGTCTCAAGCACTGGGATATGTATTTGTGGATACTTGTCACATGGGCAGCTTTCAATAGAATGATTTCCCTGTTACTGGGAGGCGTCAGAACCTACTTGCCATTTCACAGGATCTATTTCTGGACCCCATTGATATCCAGTTCTCATGGTGGGAATGCAAGAGACTCTTCTCTGGCTGCTTTCATCCTATTGCTCCATAAGGTGGATCTTTTTCCTGTTTTGAGACACAGGAGTTAAGAGGCAGGTGAAGAAGGGCTGGGCATGAAGATGCATGCCTTGAATCCCAGCACTCAGAAGGAAGAAGCGGGTGTAGATCAGAGAGTTCCAGGCTAGTCTGATCTGCACAGTGATACCCTGTCTCAAAAAGAAAACAAAACAGGAAGCCGGTGCTGCAGCCAGAGATCCCGACTTCTCCATTTTCTGGAGGAATTGCCTGTATCCAGACACCTTTATGAATTCCCATGTAGGATTCTTTTCATTTGTTCAAGCCTTAAGTACTCATTTTGGTCACGTTGCTGGTGTGCCGGGTAAATCCAGCCACCTACATAAATCACAAGCCTCTTGTGGGGACTCGGGTGCATATGTATGGATTTTCTTTCCAACCTTTTCTGTCATCTCCATCCTTTTCCCGTTTTCTGGAGCAGAAGCTGTTAACTGGGACTCATTTCCTTAGCATTCTTCTTAGAGCCCTAAGACAGATGCTGCTTCCGCATTCTCAAATGAGAAGCTAGCCTGTCTGTGCAGGATGAATAAAAGTTAACAGCCACTCCTGGGATCTTCACGACCAACAGTCTATGCAGTGAGAAAAACTAAAGGGAACTGATACATTTGGTTATATGCTATTTTCCCCTCACGGTCACAAGATGGCTACTCAAGGCTGAAGACAGGCCATGACAAGGGCATAGGTCTCTCTTATCAGGGTGATTACCTTTCCCTCTCTCATTGACCTACTTTCTGTCCCTTCATTATTACTATTTCGTTTTAATTCCTGCAGCTGCATGGCACTCTTGAGGGTGGACAGTATCAGTCTTTCCTCTTTGTTCTTCTTCTCTTAGTTTCAGAAGCTGATAACAGAATTCCCCTTTCATTTATTTGCCAATATTTGAATAAATATACCCTTCCTGAGAGGCTGGGCAAGCCACATTGAATTTTTAATCTAATACACAGAGGATACACATGTTGGATTCATCACATGTGGTGTCTGTTTTAACTGTAGACAGAAAGAATCCTTGGTACATGGAGGTCTATGGCATCAACAGCAAACACACAAATATATCCTGTGAATGAGTCCTGCCTAAGAAAGCTACCAACAACAGAAAACAAGACTCAAAGGAAAACCCAAACTAACCTATGACAACGCTTACCAGATGGGAAGTTGTCTTAGAGTTTCTTTGCTGTGAAAAGACACCATGACTACAGCAACTCTTATAAAGAAAATACTTATTTGAGGGGCTCGCTTATAGTTTCAGATGTTCAGTCAATTATCAACATGATGGGGAGCATGGCAGCATGAAGGCAGAGGTGGTGCTGGAGCTGAGACTGCTACATCTTGCAGGCAACAGGAAATCAACTGGGCAGTATCCTGAGAATATGAAACCTCAAAGTCGGTCCCCACAATGACATACTTCCTCCAACAAGGCCACACCCACTCCAACAAAGCCACACCTCCTAATAGTGCCACTCCTTATGAGATTATGGGGGCCAAATACATTCAAACTACCACAGAAGTCTTATTCCTTTTCTCTAACTTTGCTCTCCATCGGCCCACTGAGTGTCCTGACTATAGAGGAATAGAAGATGGAAGGGAGAAGAGAAGCTGGGAGACAACGGAGTTATCTAGCTTCCTTCCCCCGTCGATGGACTTGAACAGGCGCCTCTGAGCTGTTGGGAGGGAACACTGATATTTTTAACTGTTATGGACTTTTTCTTTCGTATCCCAAATGAGAATGTGATGGATAATGTTAAAGGATACGGTGAGTTACTAATGCTTCTTCAAAGGTCTTCTTGGTTCTCACCTGGCCTTTTCACTGCTGTAGCATCCATCAGGAAAGGAAAACCTTAGCAGTGTTTGAGCTTTGTCCAACATGAGAAAATAACAGTGCTTACAGCGTCCTTAAGAGGAACTGGTGGCAACAGAATAAATAAGTCTAGTTCGTTATTGTTTGCCTTTGCATTCTCTCTTTAGCACTAGTTTAAAATAAAGGGGTTAAAGAAAATGATAATGTATGCTGGGGTTGTAGGTTAGTTAGTTGAGGGCTTGCTAACATGCCCTGAAGCCCTGGGCTTGATCCCCAACACCACAGAAAACCAGATTAGAAGATTATCAAGATTAGAAGTTCAATAATAATAATAATAATAATAATAATAATAATAATAATACATAGTGAGTTTTCAAGGCTAGTTTTGGTTATGTCAGATTCTGTATCACAAAAAGAAAGAAAGGAGAGAGAGACAGAGAGGGAGGGAGAGAGAGAAAGAGAAGCCTTTTGGGCTCGCTCTCTCTCTTAGAGATTGCCTCAGATACATAGCAGTGTGTGTATCTTAACCACGTGATCCAGCCTCCACCCAAGAGCACATTAACCAGGAAAGGACATCTTTCTTCCTCGTGCCAGGCAGGCTCTGTCTCCTGGCGATGTTGAATGGGGGAGGAGCACAGGATGAGGGATGTTGGCAATGAGTGTGGTCAATAGCTGAGAGAGGACCTGACCCTCTCTGTTGTGGGGCCAAGAAATGTCCTGCTTTTTTTTTCCTTCTTGGATCTGATGTTCAACTTGTCCTCAGTTTCATGGGGTTCAGTAATTTCCTCACTTTGCTTAGCCTCCCCAGAATGACTTATTATCTGTCACAGAAATTTCTTAAAGATTTATTTTATTTTATGTATCATCATCATCACCATCATCATCATGATCATGATTAGTTGTCTTAGACAAAGCTGTATTGCTGCAAAGAGACACCATGACCACAGCAACTCTTATAAAGGAAAACATTTAATTGGGATTTGCTTACAGATCAGAGGTTTATTCCATTGTTGTCATATCAGGAAGCATGGTGGTACACTGGCAAACATAGTGCTGGAGAGGTAGCTGAGAGTTCTACAGCTGGATCAGCACACAGCAGGAAGAGAGAGTGACTCTGGGCCTGGCTTGAGCATCTGAGACCTCAAATCCCACCTCCAGTGACATACTTCTTCCACCAAGGCCACACCTCCTAATTGTTACTCTCTATGAGCCTATGAGGGGCCATTTTTATTCCAACCACACATTATTATTATTGTTGTTGTTATATGTGGGGGCATGCACACACAAGCACCTGCTTGGTAAGGCAGCCATGTGGACGTTAGAGGACAACTTCTTGTGGGAGTTGATGCTTTTCTGTCCTTGTGGGTTCTGGGGACTGAACTCAGGTCATCAGCTTGTGCATCCAGGACTTTTACCCATTGAGTCATCTTTTGGGCCCCTAAAGATTTTTATTTTCTTCAAGCATCTAGGTCCATGTTCGAATTTGAACAACCTATGAACTTAATGGTCCCTATTACTCTTGAGCAGAGATAGATTGCTAAGCGTGTGGTGAACCATGGAGAACTGGCAGCTACCTCCCTGGTGACTGGAAGTTCAGTGTTGATGAAATGAGATCCTTCCCTTTGGTGGCCTCAGGTTTTTCTTAGGTACGTTTGCACTTGGAGACTATTTTTAGTCTAGTAGTTTATATTTACTGGAAGTATGAATGATACTGATACTTAGAGAAAAAGATTTTCATTTCAAGTGTGAGAAATAATTTTTTATTTCACCTTTTTCCTCCTGAATTTAACCTTTGTTATTTTCCCAGACATAACACCAAAGGTATTACCAAATACATACTGAGTAGAGTTCAGTGGATTCTCAGACCAACTTAATCACTGAAACGTCATTGTGCTCATTGGAAGTGGTAGGTATGCTGAGTGTGACCAGCATTCTCCAGTTCACTGTCCTTTATAATTCTGAATATTAAACTCGTTAAATTCAAAGTACATGTGTTTATGTCCTGTCTTATCATATAATTAATACAGGGCAGTTATTAAATGGCTATTAAAATAACTTTAGATGAGGTGCTGAGATGCCTCAGGTGGGTAAAGGAATCTGCCACCAATCCTGAGGACCCAAGTTTGATACCTGAGACCCACGTGGTGGAAGGTGAGAACTGACTCCTTCCATATACATGCTGAGGCACATATGCCTCTACACACATATACTTCCACACACATAATAGATAAGTGTACTTAAGTTAAAAACGTAACTTTAGACAAAAATGCCTATCTAGCATACTAAAGTTTAGAAGTGCAATCAGTCCTTTCAATAAGAGTTTCTTTCACTATTCATGGTTCATAATAGATATATGGATTCCTCAAAGTGAAAGGCATGCCACCCAGTGGCTGGGAAGCAGTACTGCAGGAGAGAAAGGAAATGCCATTTGTGATGCTGAGTATGGAGACATTGAACCAGGAAGAAACACGAACAAGCTGGGACTAAAATTGGTTATGAGAGTATCTCTAGAATTAGCCTGCTGGTTAATTTTACAGCATGACTACAATGTTTGTATTAATAGAAGTACATTCTGCCAACAGACCTTTATTTATTTACCAGTGTAGCTCTGGACTGTGCATGATTTTATAATCCTCCCTACCCTGGGAACATTTCGAAATGTCTGGAGATATTTTTGATCATCACAACTGGTGTGTGTGTGTGTGTGTGTGTGTGTGTGTGTGTGTACATGCTCGTGTGCATGTACCAGAGATACTACTAAATATCCTATAATGCTTAGGGCAGTCCCAGATGAAAAAGAATTCTCAGTTCAAATGACAATGGTGCTACTGTTGAGAAACCTGGTTTAGGAAATACTAGTTCCACATATTTCTGAACTAAAAAATGCTTTGAAGAGCTTGAGTCAAAATCCCATAGATGCTAGTCTGAATAGACCAGCTTTGTTTTCTAAGGTGTGTACTTGTTTGGACTTATTTTATCAGCAACTTTTGTTAATCACTTTCATACTGTCAGAAAAGGTCTGGATGCTCCCAGACAAACTTCCTTTCTTTCTTTCTCTTTTTGTTTTGTTTTTTTGAGACAGGGTTTCTCCATGTAGTTTTGGTGCCTTTCCTGTCTCTGCCTTCCCAGTGCTGGGATTAAAGGCATGTTTCACCACTGCCTGGTGACAAACTTTCTATATCTTGCCTTTCTTTTGTCCTATTCCAAGTGTTCCCTCTTTCATTCCCTGTTTTCCTCAACTATGCACATTTCATTAGACTAAATAATCTATGTAGTGACTAGAACCCAATACAACAGGCACAGACAATATCTGCATGGAACTTTTCTGTGTGTGATATTAATAGTTCATTTCTTTTAGATCTTAAAAAAGTCTTTAGGTACTAGGAGGAAGTGGCTAAGCTTACTTTTTAACTTGTATAGTCAAAAAAATGTCAGGGAACCTCTAAAACATATGAAAAGAATTAATAAAACCTTGAGTGTTTCTTATTTTATTTTTATAACAAAGTGTGGCAGAGGTTAAAAATGTCTTTGTTTAGAAGGTTTTTGCTTTGAAAAGCAAGTAGAAAAGTATTTTAGTAAGGCTATTGTTTCATAGTAGGTTATGAAATGCAGTCATTACTTTTATCTATCTATCTATCTATCTATCTATCTATCATCTATTTCTTTATTTACATTTTAAGCACCTAGTGTTTAGGAGAGTGCCTCTGGTATCAAGTGTTTGGTACAAAGCATGTGTGTAGGTAACATTTGCTAACTGAGTTAATAACAAAGGTTGAATTCAGGGAGAAAAAGATGAAATGTCCTTAGCAGCAATTCTTAGAGCAGCCATCTACATCTTCAATACTTGTGTGTTTACATATTCCAGGTAACAGCACCGTCTGTTGGCATGTCAAATAAAAATATGCCAAATTCACTCTTTTTACATACCCAGACTTACTTCTTTTCTTTTATTTCTAGTTGTTTTTACAAACCATTTCCCCAGATTGCTTCTTTCTTTGTTTCTTCAAACTTGCCTCTGTTTGCTGCCTTTACAAGGGGAGTTTGCATCCATCTTGGACAGTCTTTCTCTATCTGGGTCTCTGCCCTTAAGATCCAATGTGAGTATACTCTGATCTCCCTCACCTCTTTCCACTAATCTTTGGAGCTGGATTGCAACTTCAGCGCCTTGCCCATCTTCTTCACCAGAATGATCCAATTTAGCACAATGGTAGGGGTTTTGGTAAACAAGATTGAATACAATGTAGGGACTGATCTAGAGTTTAAAACACCTTGGTTTTATTGTGAAAGGCTTTTACTTCTTTTCTTTTTTAGCTTCTTTTCTAACTCCATTCTTAGTCTGCAGTCTAGCCAAAATACCTCCTAGTATTTGCAGACCAGCTCTTAATACTTTATGCATTTCCCTGCAATGGTATTTCCTAACCAACTGCCTGGCATGGCAGCCATGCTATATACGCTTTGTGAAATTTTGTGCATCCTTAAAAAGAAAAAAAAAAAAAAGAAAGGTCCCCTTTGGAAAGCGCAAGTTTCATGAGGCTACGGATAAAACTTTATTTTTTTCTTTTTCATATCTTCAGTAGGCAACAAAGTAAGTTACATTGTAGTTATTTAATGAAAGGCGAATGGCATCCGTTTATGTAAAGAAATTTGACTCTGAGTGTGGCCCCTTGGGTCCGATGGCTTCGACTAACACAGAGAAGATGCCAAATCTTTATTAGGAGAACCAGAATTCGCTGGCCCCGCCTCTCGTTCCGGCTCCGGCCACGCCCCCGTCCAGGGCCCCGCCCCTCGTCGGCTCCCCTGGGCGCCAGAGCGCACGCGCAGGGCTGGAGCTGGCGCGGCCGTCCCCTCCCCCAACCCCGCCGCGGGAGGGGAACCGGCAGCCGCGGCTGCTGGGGCAGACCGGGTCGGTCGTCGTCATGGAATACCCGTGGGATGATCTGACCCTGGCCTTCTCTCGCACGTCCATGTTCCCCTTTTTTGACGTCGCCCACTACCTGGTGTCGGTGATGGCGCTGAAGCAGCGGCCAGGTGAGTTGTAGGGGCCCGGTGCGCTCCGGTTCCGTGTTGTCAGTGCCGGGATGGCCCAGGACAGGGACTGCCGAATCCCGGGCGGCCCACCTCCCGACCTCGTCTTAGGGAAATGATGCAGACCCCTGAACAGAACGCCTCAGGGGGCACCTAGCCCCGTGCTAGCGTGTTAAACCACACGAGTGGGTGCCTTTGCATTTTCTCAGTCACTAGAGACGTGGTACAGGTTAACAGTCACTTGGCATAGTTCAGCCATCTGTGTGAACCCTGTGGGAGTGTGATGTGGTTTTCATAACCTTGAGTTTCATGAACCATGTGACCAGAGGGCAATGTTGGATTTCCTGTCTCTCACTGGCTTTACTTTTAAAGGTACCCCACGTTTCCATTATTTTTCTGTGTCTCTATCTTCGCCGTCACGCATTTCACTGCCTTCCTGTTATCTGCTGCTTTTCCTTGTACAGCAGTGAAATGTAAAGGCTTGAGGATCATTGTCTTAACCTCTTACGGACTACTGATTTCCTAAATCCTTGACTCCTTTACGTTTCTTGAGAGTTTCTAAGTCCAACTCATTGTTTGAAGAACAGAGCATCTGCAAAGGCTGATGTTTTTCCGATTAAAAAAGAACTACATTTTCTTATACGACTCTACCTCCGAAATCTGATAGTATCTTGTATTTACTAAATCAGATGTTCTCGAAGTGTGGTTCACTTCTCATGTGCTTTCCTGTCACTCGGTGTAAAAATTCATTGTTTTCATGATAGTCAGAAGTTCTTCACGTCCTCATTGCTTTTAGGACTGTACAGTGAAGTTTCCCAGCGGCTCTGTGGCTTACTGTGTTGTAAGAGATAGAAACAAATGACAGGGTCAGCCAGCTGTGCCTGTTTGAAGCTAGACGTTAAGGAGATTGCCTAAATACACAACAGTGTGCCTTTTCTCACGAAATAGTTTTGGCTTTGGGAAATACAGTTATTTTAGTAAAGAACACATTGTTTTAACCTGTAATGCGTTATTTAAAAATTAGTATGTAAAAACTTTAAAAACTGTTGACATTTCTAAATGCTTAATGTATACAAACACTCAAGGCCTTTTATTGTTACTGGAGATGATGTTAGGAAAATACCCTCTCACAGAGTGTAGCCCCAGGCTGAGCAATTTCTGAAGTCATTTTTTAAGGATATTAGTTACATAAGTATATCCACTATTTTTTATATCACCAAGTTATGTGATTAACCATGGTCATGGTTAAAATATAATGTATTTTTCTCATCGACTCCAAATCCCCTTTGCCACTTGGTAGTCCCTTCCTTCAAACCCTGGCACCGCATACATGCCATCTCTAAATTTCAGGGTGTATAGAAATCCAAAACTTGAGACTCCAAAATTTGAGAATCACTTGGGTAATTGAATGCTAATAGACATGGAGGGAAACATGCTTTTCTCCCAATACTAGTCGATGCGTTCCCAGGAGAATGCCTACGTAAGTAAGTAGGGAGTGTGTCAGAGTCCCTTTAACATGAACAGGAGTGATGATGATTGTCAGTCCTCAACCTCTTGCCATTTTCATAGTCAGAAAGTAGTTTTCATTTGCATTTTTCCTGCTTATTAATGTGTGTGCTCCCTTGGTTTATTGGTCATTTGTATTTAATCCTGTAAATGTCTAATATCTTTTGCCTGCTCTGTCCGGATGTAGCTTGTTGTTTTCCTTTGTTGATTCTCTTCATGCATCATGGACATCCTATTGGACGTGCTAAAGCTTTTTGTTTTATTTTTATTTTTTTTAAAGGTTTATTAATTTATTATGTATACAGCAGAGGGCGTCAGATCTCATTACGTGGTGGTTGTGAGCCGCCATGTGGTGGCTGGGAATTGAACTCAGGACCTTTGGAACTGCAGTCGGTGCTCTTAACCTCTGAGCCATCTCTCCAGCCCCTTGTTTTATTTTTTTCTCTCGTTAAATTTTAGCTTTTAGTGCAGAAGTTTTAAAAATTTTCATGGTTAATTCTAGTTTCTTTTTTATAGACAGACCTATTTTTATAGATAGATCTCCTTTATGACTTTTAGGCTTTATATATTGTTTCAGGAAGGTTGGTCTCATGCTGAGGATTGTAGAAGTACTGATTTATGCTCTCTTAAAAATGTATTTATTTTTATTATTTTTAATTGTGTGTGTGTGTGTGTGTGTGTGTATGTGCATATGAGTACAGGTGCCCGCAGAGACCCCTGGGTCAGACAGAGTTCCCTGAAGCTGGAGTTATGCTAGCTTTGCAGGTCTTTCTGAGCCATCCATTGAGGGAGCCTGAAACGGAATCAGGTCCTCGGGGAGAGCAGTAAGTGCTCTTAACCATTGGACCATATATCCAGCCCCTTATTATGGTTTTTAGTTACAAAGGAAGCATTTGGGGCTGGAGAGATGGCTTAGTGGGTAAGAAAGCTTGCTGCACATGCCTGAGGACTTGAGATTGAATTCCCAGTCCCTATGTGAAGAGCTATGCATAGCTACGTGTGCTTGTAAACTCAGCTCTGTGGGGGATGGGAGAGGCTGGAGGATTGTTGGAATTTAGCTTCAGGTACAGAGAGAGACCATGTCCGGAAGGAATAAGATGGAAAGTGATAGAGGAGGACACTGATGATGTCCTCTGCTTTCCATGAATACTGCACTCCATTGCGCCCTCCCACACACTTAATCGCTCTGCAACCATTTGGTGGTAGATGGGTATTTCTTCGACAGCCTTTGAATCTCAGTGATGAATTACTGCAAAGGGCCCTTGGAACTCAGTGATCTCGGCAGAGTGGCTAACTGAAGGGCTAGCCCTCTTACGGAGACCATTCTGCATGGCCCTTTGCAGGTCCCTAGTATTTACTTGCCTTCTTCAGCCTTGTATTTCTTTTGGCAGTTACTGAAATTCTTCCAGTAAATTCTCTTTAGCTTAAGCTTGCCATATTGCTTGTAGCCAAGAACCTACATTTCTTTTTCTAGCCTCCTTATAAGAAACCTCAGTACTGGTACAGAGTGACCAGCAGTAATGCTGATCGTAGTTCCCACCTTACTCCTGATTTTAGTGAGGATGTTCCTAACGTTTAATGAAATGTGGTGTTTTCTGTGGGCTTTTTGGAGGCATCTTGTAAGAAGGTTTTATTGTATTGGTTAAGTCTCTAGGTTGCTCCTCTTTACCACCCAAACAGAGAAGGTGACAAATTTTATCAAGTTTTTTTTTTTTTTTTCTAATTAAAAATCTATTGATTCAGGATTGGTAAATGTCTGTAATCCTAGTACTTAGGAGGTACAGACAGGCGGACCGGACTGAAGGTGAGCCTAGGCTGCATAGCAAGACCTTGTCTCAAAACAAAACAAAACAAAATACCCCAAAAAAATCTATTGAGGTAAATAATTATATATATTGCTTTTCATGTGGAAATATAAAATGTAATTTGAAAAATTATGAATCATATTCTTGGAATAAACTTTACTTGCTTTATGTATTATTTTAGTGTTTTTGGGAGTTGAATTGTTAATATGTGATCTAAACTTTTTTTTTTTTGGTTTTTCCAGATAGGGTTTCTCAAACTCACAGAGATCCGCCTGGCTCTGCCTCCCGAGTGCTGGGATTAAAGGTGTGTGCCACCGCCGGCTGTGATCTAAACTTTTAAATTCGTGTTTATTATGGGTGTTTGCATATTAAATTTTTTTTTTAATTTATTTTTTTGGAGACAAGGTTTTTTTTTTTTCCTGAAGCCCTGGCTGTCCTGGAACTAGCTCTGTAAACTGGGCTGGCCTTAAACTCAAAGTGATCTATCTGCCTCTGCTTCCAGAGTGTTGGGATCAAAGGCGTGCCCCACCGCTGCCCTGAGGTTCTACTGTTTTTTATAAAATAGGTTTAGATCAAGATGTTTTTTTAAAGTAAGTTGCTTGGTAATTTACATTTTTCTCAGGAGCCACCTGTCTATTTCACGTTTTTTAAGTCTCTCAGAGTAGATCTGTCTGTCTACAGAGCCTTTACTAGTTTATCCTTTATTTTTGGTGAGTGTATGAAGTATGTATGTGTTCATGGAGATGTGTACATCTATGCATATAGGAGCCAGTGCATGAGGAGGCAAAAGTCGGTGATGGGTGTCTCCCCTGTTCGTCCTAGTGGAGACAGGTATTTTCACTGAATCTGGAGCTCACTGGTTGTCTGGAATGCAGAGCTTTCTTTGCTCACCAAGTGCTAGGTTATGGATGTGCGCATTGCTGCTCCCAGCTTTACGTGGGCATTAGAGAATCTGAACTCAGGTCCTCATGTTTACATGGTAAGTACTTTACCAACGGAACCATCTCCCCACTCCACTCTGTAGTCTACTCTTAAGCGTTTCTTTGAACTTTGTGGATCTTATGCCTTATGATACTTTTATAGGTTCTCATGTATCTTTTCTCTTTTCATTTTGTTAAAATACATTTGTCCAAACTTTCGTCTGTAGATACAGTGATTAGCTTGTGTACTCTGTGTGGTCAGCATTTCTTTTTCTTAATCTAGAACTGAAGCTCAGATGTGCGCGTCTCATCCAAAGTTCAACTCCATCATCACTTAGTAGATCTATGCTTTACGAGTTGACGGTACTGTTGTGATGGCTGCAGAAAACTCCATTTTGTGCAAGGCACTCATGTTACTAGCCATTTATCTCTGACCTAAATTCCTGAAAGATAAGTTCTCAGAAGCCCTGACTCTTTGCCCCCTCCCTGGGATTGTGTAACTGTTGTGGTGCAATGATTAGCTGCTTGCTCTGGCTTCTGTAACGTCACTTGCTACTGTGCGCAAGGGGAGTAAGGCAGTTCCTCACAGCTGTAAATTCCACAGAAGTGAAGTGCTGCGGTTTTCACCTTTAGAAGCCCTTCTTCCTTCACCTGCTTCTGGGTGGCGCATCTCTGATTTGGGTTATTACTGCAGCCTTGCTAGCAGTTTCAATAAATTTGGCCAATTATAATCTGAATTGAATCTGGTGGTCTTTTCTGGGTAGTTTCAAACTCTATATAACACTTTCAAGCCCTCAATGACCAGTTCTCCAGAGCTCTAGAACCCATTGTACAGTAAAGCCTATAATTCATGTATGTGCAGATAGCAGAGTTCTTTCCCCATCCACAACAGGGCCCTAAGAATTTAAAGCTATCCGGAACTATACAAATGAGTTCAAAGCCAGCCTGTGCAACGAGAGGTCCTGTCTCACCTCCCATCCCCAAACTCTGAAAAGCTTATCAGTGTAACATTACTGGATTATTGGGTAGCCATCGACTTTCTAGTCAACACAGTTTTTCTCCAGCCATTGAAATAATTCAGGCAATTTTAAAATGACACTTACCATCATTAGAATACATTCAGCCGAGCAGGTGTGCGTGTGCACACGCGCACACACACACACTCCACCTTAACTGTGTGCTATAAAAACGAACTCTGCATCTGGACATTGGCAGCAAACACAGGAAAAAAACATCACTGACTTTGTGATGGAGGGAGCGTGGGTGGTTTTAATTCTGTTACCATAGATCTTTCCAGCTTGGCCATCTCCCACCAGAGGAGGATGTGACAGGCTCCTGTTGGTGTGTAGCTGGCAGATGTTAAGTTCCATTTCACACTCACAGCGACAGCTGTGTGCAGCCCACACTGCAGGCAGACCTCCAGCCTGCTCAGAGATGGCTCAGGGGCAGCCATTAGATATGTCTGTGAACAGAGGGGTTTGGGAATTGGTCATAAGGGAAGATATCCAGGAGAGAAGCAAAGAAGGCTTCATGCTCCTTACACACAACAGCTAGTTAAGTGTGATGTTAAGGGAGGCAGAGTTTAGGCTGGTATTTTAATAACAACAATGAGCCCACTAGATTATAGCAGGTACTAAAATACCATTGGTTCAGGATAATATAGAAGAGTTTCAGGAGTCAAAGACACTCATAGGAAGATTTCCTAGCTGGTGATTAAAATAACCTGGGACTGGGGATGTGGCTTGGTAGTGGAATACTTGGCTAGCATTCACTACTGCTTGGGTTTAGTTGGCAGCATAGAAAAACAAGCAAAAGCTGACCAGTCAACAGACTCCCTCAAGGCTGAAGGTATGCTGGATCTGGCCAGCGTGGATTCCTGTAGGATCTGGCCAGCGTGGATTCCTGTAGGATCTGGCTAGCATGGATTCCTGTAGGATCTGGCCAGCGTGGGTTCCTGTAGGATCTGGCCAGCGTGGGTTCTTGTAGGACCTAGGGTTGCCCACAGAGAAGACACAGCGAGACTTCTTTGCTCCTCCCCCACCTCACTTCTCTTGAGACAGGGTCTCGTGTACTCCAGGCTAGCTTTGAACTTGCTATGGAGCTGAGGATGACCTTAACTTTCTAGTTCTTCTGCCTCCACCTCCTGAGTGAGTGCTGGGATTACAGGTTTGTGTCGGCACACCTAGTTTTATTTATCACATCCAGGGATTCACAACACATGCTGAACAAACACTCCACCAGCTGAGATCTGTTCCTAGCAGGTCTTATCTTCTTCCCTTTCAAACCTGTATTTCCCTAAGATCCTGGTTTTATTTTTCATCTCTGCCAACACATCACTGCTTGGAATTTGTATCCTATCATTTGTAATCTCTGGGTAGGTTTTACGAAATGCTAGTGGAGGTTGGAGAATAAAGAATAAAAGGTTTTGTGAGAAACTGTTTTTCTGTCAAACACGGCCTGCCCGCCGAGGGCCAACAGCACTCACACCTTCCCTAGCTTGTTAAATTTTCTGTCAAGGAATCTGAACCTTTTACTGGCCCCACACTGTAAAACTTCTATGCAAATCTGTAATCTCTCTCACCTGATAAAACTTTCGTTAAGGGAGGCCCGTGTACTCCCAGAATATGACGGCCCAGGCTGGCAGATCCCTTTCATCTTACCTTGGCATAAGTTGTTTTACAGCCAGCCAACTGGAAAAGACTGAGGATGTGGTCCCACCAGTGTGGAGAGGTCTTACACTCCCGTGGGAGGATAAAAATGTATCAGATTCTCTGCTTGGTCTGCTCGCTTGCCTCCTAAAAAGACATTGCCTTGCAGAGTTATTTTTGTATTGTTTCTTTGTGTGGCAATAAGAATCTTCTTCTCTAACAGTTTGGAGAACTACCTCTCATATTTGTCTGGCTGGGGTTGTAGGTTTTTTTTTTCTTTTTCTTTAGATATATTTTTACCATGTTTTAAATTATGTGTATGAGTGTCTGCCTGTAGGGGTATGTGTGCATAAGTGCAGGTTCAAGGGGAAGCCAGCGGTCCGAAGGGGAACTGCAGATTCCCTAGAACTGGACTGTGAGACACCCAGTATGGGTGCTGGAAATTGAACTTGGGTCCTCTGCAGGAACACTGTGTTCTTAACCACTGAGCCATCTCTTCAGCTCCTTAGTTGTAGTTATTTAAACCCAAGGAAGGAGAGTAGCAGCCTTCTCTTTCTAGATTACTTTTGCTTTATAACCAAAGGCACAAAAGCATCAGCCTATTTATGAGAACTGGATCTTTTCCCACTTCCATTTGTCTCATAAATAGATCTAGTTCCTCCTAAGTCTTGGCATCTGATTTCTGTAGTTTAGGGCTTGGGTTAGTAGTGTACAAAAAAATTTTTTTTTCTAGATAGGGTTTCTCTGTGTAGCCCTGGCTGTCCTGGAACACACTCTGTAGACCAGGCTAGTCTAGAACTCAGAGATCTGCCTACCTCTTGCCTTCTGAGTGCTGGGATTAAAGGCATGTGCCACCACTTTTGACTGTATCATCAATTTTAATCTTATTTTCTTATTTTATACTTAAAATCTTATCTCCTTTAGACCCTTTTTTGTTTCTGTTTTTAAGTTTTTGTTTTGTTTTGAGAAAGAGATTTATGTGACTCAGGGTAGCTTTGAACTCATCTTAGAGTTGCGGTTTTCAACCTGTGGGCCACACACAGCCCCTTTGGCAAACCTCTGTCTCCATAAATCTTTACATTATGATTCATAACAGCAAAATTACTGTTATGAAGTAACAATGAAATAATTTTATGATTGGGGGGTCACCACACCATGAGGAGCTGTATTAAAGGGTTGAAGCATTAGGAAAGCTGAGAACCACTGCCTTAGGGCTTCCCCTGAGTGCCGGGGTTAGGGTGTGTGCCACTGGTTTATCCCTAAATCTTAATAAATTAATTAAATTAAAATAATTTGGCTGTGGTGGTATGAGCTATGGGGAAAGTTTGAAGTCCCAGTACTCAGGTGGTTGACAGGGATGTTCATGAGTTCCAGGCCAACCTAGACTGTATAATGAGACCCTCTCCCCAAAAACAAAACAAAAAAACCCTGATCAACACCCCCACTAAACAAACAAACAAACAAACAAACAAACCCACCTTGAACATATTTAAGTCTGTGTTCACATCCAGGTTCCTTTCTCCAAGAGCTCCACCCAAGGTTTCATGTAGCCCAGGCCAGCTTTGAACTTCTAGAAGATAGCCTTGGAATTCAGGTCTGCTTGCCTCCACCTCCTGAGTGCTGGTGTCACAGGCATGCATCACCCTGCTCAATTCTTTTGCTGTGCTGCATGCTAAGCAATCACTTCACCAACTGAGCTACATCCCCGCCTTCTGGAAATTTAATATACAATTATTTCTTCTATCCATGACATCTATTATTTCAGTCTGAAGTCTACAACAATCTTGCTAGCTTTCCAGTCATGTGTTGTTCATTAAACCAAATTGTTACTGAACAGTGTGCTCTTTCAGGCACTATATTAGATATTGAGGATCCCCAAACAGAAGATATTGTTATAGCTCTAAATAAGCTCAGCTTTTTTCTTTTTCAGTAGTGTCTCAGAAGGCAGCAACATCCTTCTCACACAGTAATAATAGTTATTCAGTTCAGCTCCGTGAAGACTATTTCAGCTGGATAATTATAATCCCTCCGCAATTCTGTAGTAGTGCACTCATTTGACAGATGTGGAGTTGGGGTGAGTAAGTATTGTGGTGGTATTGTGTTCTCCAAAATATTGTGCACTCTAATAAACTTATCTGGGGTCAGAGAACAGAACAGCCACAAATTAAGCATAGCAGTTAGGCACACACCTTTAATCCTAGCATTCCAGAGGCAGAGATCTGCCTGGATCTCTGAGTTCAAGGCCACACTGGAAACAGCCAGGCATGGTGATTCACGCCTTTAATCCCAGGAAGTAATGGCAGGAGGCAGAAAGGTATTTAAGGCGTGAGGACAAGGAACTGGCTAAGCTTTTAGGCTTTGGAGCAGCACAGATCAGCTGAGAGGCATCCAGTCTGAGGAAACAGAATCAGCTGAGGAACTGGTGAGGTGAGGTGGCTGTGGTTTGTTCTGCTTCTCTGATCTTTCAGCATTCACCCCAATACCTGGCTCCAGGTTTGCTCTTATTAATAAGACCATTTAAGATTCATGCTACAAAGTATCCTTCCTAAGGCACATGGGTAGTAAATTATAGAGCTTGTTCTTGACTCCAGATCTTGCTAGTTCCAGTTTCTTACTGTTCACTGTTCACTTTCGCTTTGCAGCCTTATTTAATGTTCTTGGTTTCTCAACATTTATAAGTCTCAAAGTTGTTATTTGTTATGTTTTTTTTTCTCCATGATCTTTGTCATTTCCACACCACAAAGCAATTTCTTCATTGTTTTTTATAATTAAATACAGAAATAAAGGTTGCTATTGTTCCTGCATCTAGTTTGTGGGAGATGAAAGGGTTAATATATTAAGAATTTGTTAATCTTGGTGTTATAGACAGATGGAAAAGTGACAGCAGCATATCTTGTAGTTTTTATGGATGTCTATATATTCATGCAAAAGGGACAATAGTCGTAAATATACAGCCTATGAATGTTCAAAATATATCTCTCCATGTAATTAATATCTAGATAAGAAGACTGCATCCGTGATTTTCAGAAGCACCTTTTTTTTGTATGATTTTAAAAGCTAGAATAGGCTCTGTCTAGTGTGGAGTGAGAAAGGATGTATTAGAAATGACAGTTCAAGGGCGGGGGTGGGCCTTAGTCTGTAATGTGCTTGCCGCACAAGCATGAGGATGTGTGTTCCATCCCTCATAAGCCGTATTCAGAAGCTCTCTGCTGTGGCACTCACGTGTAATCCCAGTGCTGGAGTTTCTGGCTAGCCAGTCTAGCTGAATTGGTGAGTTTTAGGTTCAGTAAGAGACCTGTCTCTCGGTTGGGGATTTAGCTCAGTGGTAGAGTGCTTGCCTAGCAAGCGCAAGGCCCTGGGTTCGATCCTCAGCTTTAAAAAAAAAGAAAAGAAAAAAAGAAAAAGAAACAAGAGACCTGTCTCAAAAGGTAAGCTTGAGGGAGATACCCAGCTTCTACCTCTGCCTCCACATTGCATACATCTATATAGCTATAGCTATGCATTCACACACACACACACACACACACACACACACACACACACACACACCCCTATAATTTACTCCTCTGAGTTTAGAGAGTTAGAGTTATTGCTTGAATATATTTTCTTCTTCTTCTCCTCTTCCTCCTTCTTCTCCTCCTCCTCCTCCTTCTTCTTTTTTAGGTGAACAGGAAGAATTTTTGACCTGACATAAGATACCAGTTAGTGATATGGTAGAGAGCATGCTCATAAAGACAGCAGAGCAGTGTCTGAACTGTACCAATAATGGCTTGGGTAGCATGGGGTAAGAACTTTAAACTCAGCGTTCTGTTTGTATAATGAGTGGGCTGGACTGAACACCAGCTAGAGTGGCTCCTCCTCAGGGGTCCTAGTTTTGGCTCTATGGAGTTTTTCTCTGTGCTTCTAAGTTTTCATAATTTCAGCTTATCCTTTGTTCCCCCAGAATAGTAACTGCGTTCTGAAGCTCATACCTCTGTTATATCATATTTACTTTTGCTTTTCAACTGTCTAGTTGAACTTCTATATGAATTTAGCTCTTTATATTAAATTCTCTGTTAAAGTAACTTTGTTTTCAATCTAAAGAGACAGTTAACTGATAAAAGAACCCAGGAGTAGAGTTTAACTTCACATTCTGGTTTGCAAGTGTCTTGTGTTTTTACTTTTTTTGGTTTTGATTTTTCTTTTTTTCCAAGTCATGGTTTCTCTGTGTAGCCTGCTATCCTGGAACTCTGTAGGCCAGGCTGACCCCAAACTCACAGAGATCTGCTTGCCTCTGCTTCCCGAGTACTGGGATTGAAGGCGTGCTCCACCACACCTAGCAGTTTTTGTTTGTTTGTTTGTTTTTTAATGGGGACTATTCGGATCCAGCTCTTTGAAAGCCCTCTACAAGGGTCTATGGAAGAATCTACAACCAGCTGATAATCTAATCTTAGATGATATGAAATGAATTGACGTACACCATGCTCTTTTGTCTGTCCACTTTATTCCTCTAAGACAAAATTCTATCTACACAGCTTCAGTTCTGTTCTCACACTCAGCTCTTCTCTGTTCCTTCTCTTCCTGTCCTCTCATTGTCCAAGTCCTAACTAAGCTCTTTTGCTCTTGACCTCATCTTTGTTCTCTGTTCCTCAGTCCATGCTCATCCCTTCCTTTCCCACTCTCCTGACCCAACCCAATCCACCTTCAATCTGTAAAAACTCTGCTCAGAGCTAGGAAACCTGGTATCCAGAAAGCCCTTTTTCTAAGTAAGTTACTCTAGGGCTGTGTGAGGAGGGGAGATCTGAGCATGATTTGCACAAGAAGCAAAGATATGCACCTAACTTCCCCTTGGGCCAGGTGGTGTCTCCATAAGGGTGTTTACCTTAATTCAGGAGCCTCAGGTGCCTCACAGGTGGTCTGACCAGCTATTTTGCTTGTCCTCAGATGCTTGCTAAAGGATAGTTGCAAAAGGCAGACATTTAATTCAAGTGTTAAGGAAGAAGCTGAGGGCCTGAAGGCAGTAAACCTTGTCTACCTGACTTTATTCAGGCATCTAATGTGTATGCCCAAGAAATGATCCATCCACTCCCGTTATAAGTTCTTGGGAAAGTTATGAGCACACAAGAAGTTCATAGCAGGAAACAGCTGATACATTAAAAGCTGAATAACACCAAATACTCCCTGAAATTTGGCTCAATCCTCTGGAAGAGTTCCTTGATTCTTCCAGGTATTAGCTTTGTCATAATCAGCTGAATTCCTACTTCATATTTTTGCTGCACCCATGGCAGTTTTTTTTTTTTTTTAACCCCAAAATGAAAACAGCTGTCTTTATGTAACCCTGATTGTCCTGGAACTCCCTATGTACACCAGGCTGGCCTCTTTCTCTTCCTTGCTGAGATGTAGGTTTTCTTCTTTTCTTTTGGTTTTGTTTCTTTTCTTTTCTTTTCTTTTCTTTTCTTTTCTTTTCTTTCCTTTTCCCTCCCTCCCTTCCTTCCTTCCTTCCTTCCTTCCTCTCTTCCTTCCTTCCTTCCTTCCTTCCTTAAGCTCATAGCTCATTTACTCTTTGGTAGGCCCGCCACCCAGCTCCCCAGTAATCATATGGAGGCTTATTCTTTCTTATGAATGCCTGGCCTTAGCTTGGCTTGTTTCTATCCAGTTTCTCTTAAATTATCCCATCTACTTTTTGCCTTTTTCTATTTCTGTATATCTTTCCTTCTATTGTATCTGGCCATGTGGCTGGCACCTTCTTTTCTCACTCCTCTAATCTTCTTTTTTTCTCCTTCTATTTATTCTCTTTGCCTGGCAGCCCTGCCTATCCCTCTCTTGCCTAGCTATTAACTGTTCAGCTCCTTATTAGACCAGTCAGGTGTTTTAGATAGACAAAGTAACACAGCATAGAATTAAACAAATGCAACATAAAAGAATGCAACACTGCCAGGCAGTGGTGGCGCACACCTTTAATCCCAGCACTCAGAGGCAGAGCCAGGCGGATCTCTGTGAGTTAGAGGCTAGCCTGGTCTCCAAAGCGAGTTCCAGGAAGGGCGCAAAACTACACAGAGAAACCCTGTCTCGAAAAACCAAAAAAAGAGAAAGAATGCAACACATCTTTATATCATTAAACAAATGTTCCACAGCATAAACAAATGTAACACATCTTCAACTAATATTCCACAAACTGGGATAAAAGGTTTGTATCACCACCCATGCCTTGCATGTATGTTGTTAAGACATACACTGCTATTTCTTAATCATCAGATCTAGTCAGTATAATATCTGTAGAGGAAGCTAGTGTGATATTGTGTAGATGCCCAGTATGATCCTTGTCTCTGTGGAACATGTTGAAATGTAGGAAAGTTACCATAGACTTGAAGACGGGGGTAGTTTAGTAAAGTGAAAGTTAGTCTAGAGAAAAAAAGCATTTGACTTCTAGATTGCAAGTTGCATTACTTTGATCCAGTAAATACTGCATCATAGGTGCTAGCTGCTATTAGAGATATTACATAGATTATGATTATTCACATCTCCTCACTAGGAGCCATCTGTTTTATAAACAGACTACAAACAATCAAGCCATGCGGTTACCATCTTTTTGTTTTTCAAATCTTTGGTTATGGTACCATTTTTTTTTTTAAATTGTGTGTGTGTGTGTGTGTGTGTGTGTGTGAGTGTGTGTGTAGATACATACTACTGCACTGGTAAGGAGAGGAATGTCTATGGGTTCTTGATCCTTCCTACCATAATCATTTATGGATCAGTATGCGGATTGTGCCAGTTGTCAAGTATATTTATTCTAGTTACACATTAAGGAACTGGGGAAATTACCACATAGTGGTTCTGTGTATCTACTTTTCCTACTGTAATTAAACATTGATTGAAGATGGGGCTGGAGAGATGGCTCAGAGGTTAAGAGCACCAACTGCTCTTCCAGAGGTCCTGAGTTCAATTCCCAGCACCCACATGGTGGCTCACAACCACCTGTAATGAGATCTGGCACCCTCTTCTGTATGCATAATAAATAAATAAATCTTTGAAAAAAAAAAAAAACTGGGCAGTGGGGCTGCATGCCTGTAATCCTAGCACTCGGGAGGCAGAGGCAGGTGGATCTTGAGAGTTCGAGGTCAGCCTGGTCTATAGAGCTAGTCCAGGACAGGCTCCAGAGCTACAGAGAAAACCTGTCTTGAAAAAACAAAAAAAAAAAAAAAAAAAAATTGATTGAAAACTTCTTGAATTGTGTCAGACACAAATTCTGTGAGCTTACATTGATAAATTTTAAAAAATAATTTTGATGACAAACCATGTGTGACTTGTATTACCTGTTATCTGTTGCTGTGATAAAACATCACGACTAAGGTAACTTACAGAAGAAAGCATTTATTTTGGCTTCAATTTCAGAGTCTTAATGGCCAGGCCAGCATGGCAGCAGCCTGCAGACTTGGTGGTGGCAACAGGAAGCTAGGAGCGTACATCCTCAACTACAAGCACAGAACAGGGCGAGTGAACTGGAAGGCAGGATCTTAGCTCTCAAAGCCTGCTTCTGCTGACATCCTCCCTCCATCAAGGCCACCCCTCCAGCCTCCCAACAGCACCACAACTGGTGACGAACCTTTCCAACACTAGAAGCTGTGGGGGAGATTCTCGTTCATGGCACTACATCAGGCAAACAAGATTTATGTATGTTTGTGTGTGCGACTATTGTAGATGTAATTCTCAATGGTCTTATTAAATAAGAAACACAGAGCCAAATGCAGAGTTAAAAGCCTAGGGATCAGAGAGCAGTAGCCAAGAGCTAAGACCACCTTCTTACCACCTGCTGTGTCTGTCTTTTTATTAACTTTCTGTTCTGCCTTCTCATTGGTTCTAAACCCAACTAAATGACTTCTTCATCATTGCCTGTCTGTACAGACCTCCAGGTCTCTATGGTTGGTACTTGAATTAAAGGCGTGTGTCTTCAAGCTTGCTATGTCCTTGAACACATGGACTCTGCCTGCCATATGATCGGATTAAGGGCATGTGCTACCACTACTAGACTTCTACTTAATGGCTTCCTCTTAACTCTGATCTCCAGGCAACTTTATTTATTAACGTACAAATAAAATCACATTTCAACACAAATAAAATATCACCATACACTATCAATTACTCTCCTGTTACCCTGACAAAAGCAAGTGGGAGAGAGGAGTCTGTCATGGTGGGAAGCCATGACTACAGGGGCAGGAAGCTGTCTGGTCACTTTTTATCCACACAAAAGAAGCAGGAGAGAGGGGAGGGAGGGAGGAGGGTCTGGAGGGAGGGGAGAAGGAGGGAGGAGGCCATAAACCCAGTCTGCCTCAGTGATGTACTTCCCACAGCAGCCTTTCCACATAGTGTCTCCAACTAAGAACCAAGTGATCAAATACACTGGTGTCATGGGACTTCTTGCTCAGACCACCACAGTGTCGTGCACATGTTTGTGCATGTGGAGGCCACGGGATGACCTTGGCTGTTCTTCAGGAACACCTTCCACTCATTCCATCCACGTTGTTTTTTTTTTTTGAGACTGAGTCTCTCAGTGACCTTGAACTCACCAAGTATGGTAGGCTGTCACAGCCATTGAGCCCCATGGATCTACCTGTCTTCACCTCCCCAGTGCTGGGATTGTATACCACTACCTCTGGCTTTTTATTTTTATTTTATTTTATTTTTATAAACATGGTTCTCTAGGGATCAAACTCAGCTGCTGGTACTTGCAAGGCAGGTATTGCCATTTCCTCCAGCTTCTTTTTTTTGCCCCCACCCCCACCGTGTGTGTGTGTGTGTGTGTGTGTGTGTGTGTGTGTGTGTGTGTGTGTAAGCCAGTGGTAAGCCTCAGGTGTGGTTTCTCAAGATGCTTCCTCTTTTTTGAGACAGTCTCACTTTTGCTTAGGAACTCGCTGATCAGAAAGACTGGCTGGCCAGGGATCTGCCTGTCTCCAACACAGGTTACCATTTCCCAGCGCTTTTTTTTTTTTTTAAGTGAATTCTGGGGATCAAACTCAGGTCCTCATCCTTGCATAGCAAGTGCTATACTGACTGAGCTGTCTCCCCAACACCCCCACTTTAAAAAGGGGAACTGTAGGGAAAGACCAAAATAAAAACATGTTAGTGTTCACACGATGTGTAACACCTCAAGTGGAAGCTATGAGAAAGCCGGCAATTCTCATGCTCCTTTCTGGATGTCATAGCAACCACCTGCCAGGTGGATGTCAACTGTTGTGAACATAACAGTGCAGTGGTTCTCCCAGGAGAGGAAAGGAAGAAGACGGAAGGAAATATGCTCAATATACAATATGTACGTGCTGGAAATTTTAAAAATACAAAAGGAAACCTCAGTGTAGTAGTTCTTAAAAATAGGTATGTACCACTGACCTAAATTTAGACTGAGTGCAAGATAGAAAGGTCATGTTCACCTACACTAAAGAGTCCGTTCAGGCTTTGTGATGACCAAGTTGGCAAAACCATTTTAGGCCGTTCTAAAGATTCATTTGGGATTTTGTAGGTGTGATTTGAAGTGAGTTCATGGAAGTGAATTATGATTTTATGTTTAACTTTCATTCTTAGTAAAAGTAAGTCTCATTGGAATGCAGCATATTCACTCAATTACACATCCCCGATGACTACTTTTTGCCAAATTGGAGTTGGATGGTTGAACAGACACTGTATAGCCCCGTGGTGCCTCAAATATTACATCTAGTCAGTACAGACAGGCTGCCAGCTCCTGGTTTTGTCGGGCAGAGTGAGAACGCAGCCTTCCTGTGACCCACAGGGCTTACTGTAGCCACGGGCATGTAACTGGGGCTACCAGTCATGCCGCTGACCACTGCCCTATCCAGTCCCAGGAGGCTGTGTGGGTAGCAGGCCTCGTTCAGCTGTTGCACCATTTACCTGTCTGTCTTCCTCCAGCTGTCCATCACAGCACACTTGAGGTATCTGGTGTGTTAAAGTTCATAGGAGATTATTTGTACTTCAGCCATCTTGTACTTGAAATTCAGTTTAGTCTGCAGAGTGTCAGCTTTTGCAAAGAATTTTTTGGAAAATAATTCTGTTGGTAGCATATTTGAAATATCTTAAGGTAGGATAGAGAATTTTCTCTCTCTCCTAAATGTATGTTAGAAATCAAGTAATTCAGAGCTAGGGAGATAGCTCAGTGCATAATGCACTTGCTATACAAGCATACATAATGGATTTGGATTCCCAGAACCCATGTAAAAGCCAGATGGGTGTGGTGGCCACCTGTAAGTTCAGTGCTTGGGCAGAGTCAGGGAATGCCTGGGGCAACCTGACTAGCAAAGACTAACTGGAATCAGTAGGTCCTGGGATCAGAGAGAGACCCTGCTTCAAAAAGTAAAGTGGGTAGAAATTAGGAAAGATAGCCTCCATATACATGTACTCACACACACACACACACACACACACACACACACACACACACACACCTGTGTACCCACACGTATGCAAATACACACATATACCACACATACACACATCTATGGCTCTGCAGTCTGAACTAGAGAAGGTTTTCTTGCTGACATAATTTTGAAAATGGGGTCAAATAATAGGACCAATCTGAGGGGGTATCCCCCTCCCCAACCTGTTCTCTTCCCGAGTCTTTTCTGTCTAATACACCCTAGTTCATTGATTTAAGGACTGTTGATTTGCTTTCACTGGCGTGGCACATCATTCCCACCCCAGCCTTTCAGTAAGAAACAAAGGAATTACATTTTTGGCATAGAGAATTGAATGAGCAGCAGCCCGAGGCTTTCCTTTGGCCTGTTTATCTCTGCTCCCAGATTGATCCATTCAGCAAGTAAATCAGCCAGCTGTGTCTACCATGTACTCAGCATAAAAGTATGTTGACCAGTTGAGTGGTGGCGGCGCACAACTATAATCCCAGCACTCGGGAGGCAGAGGCAGGTGGATCTTTGTGAGTTCGAGGCCAGCCTGGTCTACAGAGCAAGATCCAGGAAAGGCGCAAAGCTACACAGAGAAACCCTGTCTCGAAAAAAAAAAAAAAAAAAGCATGTTGTCTTATTTTAAATCCTTATAAAGTATATAATATTTTCATATTATGAATGATGAAATTTAATGCAAAAGAGATTGAGGCCCTGTCCAGAAGTTAGAGAGCTACTGGTACTCCTAACTCTTTGTTTAAATTGTGACAATAAGGGAAACTCATGGTAGCATAATCTTAATGCTTAAATGGTTTGAAACATTTCACATATGTTTTTCTGTCACATGAACATCTTTAGAGCACCCATTCCTTACTGAGGCCTCTTTTAAAATCTCAAAGATTAAATCTTAAAATGCAGCTATAACTTGGGCACAAGTTCAAGAATATGGGGATGTCTTAAGTGCAGTGAGTAAATTGAAGTTGTGGGAAATGGTATTTGTTAGGCATAATCAGAAATGAATAAGCATTTGATACATTTTATTTGTATTGTTTTGATGGGTAAAGGGAAGTCTGGATGTATATGGGTCCACTTATTAGCCAGCGAATGCTCAGTGTAGGGTAAAGGCTAATTATTTGTTAGAATAACATTGAGCCAGTATTCTCTAAATGTGAATGTAGCAGAAACAGTCAGTTACTTGAGGAATATCTTCGTAGTGATGGCAATGTGTCACACTTTGAATCTCATTCAGATCGAGCTTCCATTTGGAGAACTCACCCCCAGTGCTAGCCAGGGTATACCTGTGTGTGAGGAGTCATCCTCATCTCCATAATGAGTTTGAAGCCAGTGTGGAATGTATGAGACTGTCTTAATAAATATATAAGTAAAAACTAAAACCTCAATTTTTTTTGATCATCTTTATTAATGCCAGGATTCTCATACTAACAGTTAATAGTTTGTTAGTGCACACTGGTTTCTGTGCACTCTATTTTTATATCTTAACAACATACCCAGTGTTTAGTATTCCTTCACAAAAGGTCCCATGCTGTAATTTTGTTGTTCCATGTAGTCACTATGTACTTCTCGAAATTGCTTATGTTTTGCTGGTTTGGACTATTTTTATGTTTTAATTCATTTTTCTTTTGATAATTTTAGATTTATAAATCAAGTTCCAGCATAATTGGTTAAGGACCTCCTACATAGTACTTACTTAATATTTACCAAGTGTTTACTTTTTGTTATTTTTATTTTTCCACTCTGAATTTTTCTACTTGTGCATATTATTTTTAGGGCCGTGTAAATATAAATTAGAGGCATTTTGTCTAGTCACTTCTAATTATTTGAGATAGTATATTTTGACCGCAAAACAGTTATAAAAATCAGAAAGTATAACTGTGATAAAAATGCATTTTTTCTGCCTCAGTCTGTAAATTTCATCAGTTCTCTAATGTCCAATAGTTGTCACTGAAAGAGAAATTAACCTTGAAACAAATTGGCCTGTGTGTGTGTGTGTGTGTGTGTGTGTGTGTGTGTGTGTGCTCGAATGTGCTTGTGTATGCATACTGTGTTTGTTCCTTGATCTAGATATTTTAAAGGTAAAGGCCAGGTTTTCTTCTTCAGAGTAGCCTTCTACTTGGGTTTTGCAGATTAGATTAGATTAATTATGGTTATATATTTTGAAAGAAATCCCACAGAAATGGGAGTTCGTTCTCAGAACTTCGGGTCTAGAATCACTTGATGTTCAGAGTAGTTTCTATTAGGTTTCTCCCTCCAGTTATTTTCTCCTATAACTCATAAGTCATTTGTTAGGACTAATTTTTAGATGGTAAAATACATATTTCTCATTAATTTAAAAGTGTCATTTTTAAGATTTTCTTTTTAAAGTGTGTGTGTGTGTGTGTGTGTATGTGTGTATGTATGTTTGTATTTGTGCACTTGAGTGCTGCCCCTACCGAGGTCACAAGAGGATGCTAGATGCCCTGGACCTGGAGTTATGGGCTGTTCTGAGCTGTTTGATGTAGGTGCTGGAAACCATGCAAAAGCAGTGTATTAATCAGTGTTCTCTAATGTATTCATATATGTATGAATTCATTAGAGTGGCTTACAGGCTGTGGTCCAGGTAGTCCAATAATGAATGTCTCCCAGTGGAAAGGCCAAGGATCTAGCTGTTCACTTCATGAACTGGATGTCTTAGCAGTCCTATTCTGGTGCTGGAGTCCCGGAGGATTCTGTGGAGCTGCTGTCTTCAGCTTACTTTGGAATCCCAAAGATTCTGATACCAGCGGAGGAAAGCCTAAGCACCAGGGTAGATGAACTTGTCAGCAAGACTGAAGGCAAACAGGCAAAAAACAAAAGCTTCCTTCTTCTCTGTCCTTAGATGTAGGCTGCCACCAGCAGGTGTGGCCCAGATTTCGGGTAGATCACCTCACTTCAGCTGCTTGGGTTTTAGTTGGTTCCAGCTGTAGTCACTTGACAACCAAGACAGCCATTCGGAGCAGTGTGTGCTGTTAGCCACTGAGCCAGCTCTCTAGCAGCCCCCCGCCCCCATCTGACCTTGGAGTTTGTTCCTGTTTCCAGCCTGAGATGTCAAAAGCTTAGTTTGTTTGCTGTGGCCTCTTAGGTTTTCTAAAGTTCTTAAGGTTATAAACCTTTCTTCAAAAAACCAAAAAGACTTTGTTATTGGTGGTGGTAGGGTGCTGCAGCAAGTGTGTGGAGGTCAGAGAGCAGCTTATGGGGCAGATTCTCTCCTTCCACCTTTACGTGGGTTCTGGGGATTGAACTCAGGCTGTCAGCCTTGTACAAGTTCCTCTATCCACTGAGCCATTGGAATGGCCCAACTTTTCTTTTAAATAAATTAATTACACTATTTATTTGTGTGCTGTGGGATGTCTTTCAGTATGCTGTTAATATGTGTTGCTCTGATTGGTTGATAAATAAAGCTGCTTTGGCCTATGGGAAGGCAGTTTATAGGCAGGTAGGAAATCTGAGGAGAGAGACAGGAGGAAGAAAGGAGAGGCAGGACAGATGCCAGTCTCCGCCAAAGGAGAAAAGAAGCCAGCAGACCAGTAAAGCCACAGAATACATGGCAAAACATAGAGTAATAGAAATGGGTTAATTTAAAATGTAAGAGCTAGCTAGCAAGAAGCCTCACCCATAGGCCATATAGTTTGCAAGTAATATAAGCCTCTGTGTGTTTACTTGGAATCAAGTGGCTGCAGGACCCAGGATGGGGAGATTCGTCCCGACAGCAGGGCTGGGAAGGACCAGAGAAACCTCAGACTACATGTGCACTTGTGCGTATGCACGTGTGCCTGTGTGCTGGTCAGTGGACAGTGTGTGGGATTTGGTTCTTTCCTTCTACCATGTCTGAGCCCTAGGGCTCAGACTTGGTAACAAGTGCTTTACCTGCTGAGCCGTCTCACTGGCCTCCGACCTTTCATACTATATTCCTTTGCCACATTGTCTAGGAGTCTCCGAGTAAGATTTGGGATGAAAGGAAATGCTAAGTGGGAACCTTTTAAAATTAACCATCTGGCTTTTTTCCCCCCGCGCTACTCTGGGACGGGTCTATACGGCATTGCTCTTGATTCCCGTCGTAACTTAAAGGGAAACTTACACAATGTCCGGAGCCCTTGATGTCCTCAAATTCCTTGCTGCAGGAACCCACTTAGGTGGCACCAACCTTGACTTCCAAATGGAGCAGTACATCTACAAAAGGAAAAGTGATGGCATCTGCATCATAAATCTGAAGAGGACCCGGGAGAAGCTGTTGCTTGCAGCCTGTGTTATTGTTGCCATTGAGAACCCTGCTGATGTCAGCATCATCTCCTCCAGGAACACTGGGCAGCGAGCTGTGCTGAAGTTTGCTGCCGCCACTGGAGCCACTCCAATTGCTGCTTCACTCCTGGGACCTTCACCAGATCCAAGCAGCCTTCAAGGAGCCGCCGATTCTAGTGGTGACTGACCCAGAACTGACCACCAGCCCCTCACAGAGGCGTCTTTCGCCAACCTGCCCACCATTGCGCTGTGTAACACAGACTCTCCTCTGTGCTATGTGGACATTGCCGTCCCGTGCAACCATAAGGGAGCTCACTCAGTGGGTCTGATGTAGTGGATGCTGGCCTGGGAAGTACTCCGCATGCGTGGCACTATCTCCCGTGAGCACCCATAGGAAGTTATGCCTGATCTTTACTTCTACAGAGACCCAGAGAAGAAGGCTGTGACCAAGGAGGAATTCCAGGGCGAATGGACCGCACCAGCTCCTGAGTTCACTGCTGCTCAGTCAGAGGTGGCAGACTGGTCCAAGGGTGTGCAGGTGCCCTCTGTGCCCATCCAGCGGTTCCCTACTGAAGACTGGAGTGCCCAGCCAGCCAATGAGGACTGGTCAGCAGCTCCCACACTGCAGGCCACTATGTGGGTTGGAGCCACCACTGAGTGGTCCTGAGCTCCTCTGCAGACACCTGAGCAAAGGAAGAAAAGGTGGAAGGAAAATAAAGATCCTATAATCTGTCAAAAAAAAAAAAAAAAAAAACCATCTGTTACTAGAAACTGGCAAGAAGAACTTGGATGGTATTTTAAGGATGTCAAAATTATTAAAAATACTTCTGGGGATGGGAGATGGCTTTAGTGGGTAAAGTGTTTGCTGGGCAAGCATGAGGACCTGAGTTCAGATCCCCAGTCCCCATATGAAAGCCAGGTATGGGGCCGTGCATGCCTGAAACCCAAGGGATGGGAGGATGGAGGCAGGTAGGTCCTAGGAGTTTGCTTACTGGCCAATATAGTAAAACTATATCCAGATTTGGTGAGTGGCCCTGTCTCTAAAATAAGAGGGATCTAGGCATAGTGGTGTACGTCTTTAACTCCAGCATTCAGGAGGATGAGGCAGGTGGATCTCTAGACACTAGCCTCATGTACATAGAGAGTTCCAGGCCAGCCAAGATTACATAGTGCCCTGCCTACAAAACCCTAAAAGACAGAGAGCAATATGAGAAGAAACCCCGAGTCAACCCCAGCTTCCACGTGTGCATGCATAAGGTGTGCTGTCTCTCACTTTTCTTCCCCACCCACCTTTTTAAAAAGACAAATAGGTTGTTTTGGGGTTAGATGACTCAGCGGGTGATGTGCATGAGCATGGAGAGCTCACTCTGGATCCCCATACCCAAATCAAAGCTGAGCAAAGCAGCCCTTGACTGACCCCAGCACTGGGCTGGAGAAGGCAGGTCCAGGGCTCGCTGGACAGTCAGTCTAACTGAAAAGCGGGCTTCAAGTTCAGGAGAGTCCCTGTTTCAAAAATAACAGGGAGACATGATTCGAAAGCCGTTCTGACATCAATGTCGGACCTCCACGTGCCTGCACTGGAGAATAGCCCCCCAACATACCCACATGTACACACACCCACTTTCACCCACCCCACCCCACCCCACACAATAAAGCCAACAACTTAAAAAGAATACTGGTTTAAATAATCATGATTAGCACACTCATGAATATAGTTCATGAGAAACTACAAATTTGGTTTATTTCTCTGGTATGATGGGTCCTTGGAACTTTGCTGTAAATGGACGACTATCTCCAAGCACGTTTCTACTCTGTCATTCCAGGAGCAGCAGCAGCGGCATGGAGTAACCCCATGTCCAGCTGGTTGAGTGCTATGCTCCACTGCTTTGGTGGAGGGATTTTGTCCTGCATCCTGCTTGCAGAGCCTCCACTGAAGTTCCTTACAAACCACACTAACATTTTACTGGCTTCTTCAATCTGGTAAGTTGCCCATATGTTGCACTGTGAGGGACTTTAAGACTTCTTTTCTAGATGGTAGTAACACAGCTCCTTTTCCTTTAAGGTTTTTAAGTCCTCAAGTTCACGCATGTGCAGTGAATGAACATAAACAGTGCCCAAGGTTTCAAAGTGCAAATTTACCTCTTGCCCTTTCTCCCCTGTCTTCTCCCAGTGACAACTGTTCTCACAAATTTTTGTGGGAACATTTTAATGTGAGAGAACATGAAATATTGGCCCAAATATTTTAGTTTGTGAAACAAACTCTAACATATAGAATTATGACATGATAAAAGCTTAAATATGAACAACTAAACAAAAAGTCCAAGTGATTATGGCTTATGTATAGTTTTCTTGTCTTCCTCTTTGTTGGATTTTATTTATTTATTGAATTTGTTTGTTTGTTGATAGAGAGATAGATTGATTGATTCAGTGTCTCATTGTGTAGCCCTGGCTGTCCTGAAACTCAGTATGTAGACCAGGCTGTCCTTGAACTCATAGAGATCCACTTACTCTGCCTCCTGAGTGCTGGGGCTAAAGGTGTGCACCACCATGTCCAGCTACTGGATTATTTAAAGACCTCTGACATCTTTAAAAGTTAATTTGATACTTTTGAAGTGAAGGACAAAATGTTGATAGGAGCTGGCTTGGATTCGTCTACATCCAAATTGGGATATTCTTAAAAGGACTGACTAAGTTAAAATTACTGAATATTGATAAAATCAGTGTGCTTTGTTTTATTTAAACTAAATTGTGTTTTCTATTAAAAACCCTATCAATTTAATACATATCAGGAACATTTAGAATTCATTTTTATGTTTTGTTTTGTTTTTTTGAGACAGGGTTTCTCTATGTAGCCCTGGCTGTCCTGGAACTCAGAGATCCGCCTGCCTCTACCTCCTGAGTGCTGGGATTAAAGGCGTGTGCCACTACCACCCAGTTTAGAATTCATTTTTACTGGGGCTGGTGAGATGGCTCAGTGGGTAAAGGAGCTTGCTGCACAAGTCTGGCCACCTGAATTGTAGCCCCAGCACTCACATAAAGGCAGAAGGAGAGAATCAGCCGCACAAAGTAGCCTTCTTGACTTCCACTTGTCCATTATGGCATGCAGTGCCCCCATCATGCACATGCAAACAATAATAAATATAATTAAAAATTCATTTTATTATAATAATTTAAAAATTATTAAGTACTTATAAACAGGGATATTATAAATAATAGTAGTAGTGGTAAAGTCATAGTGGGAACCTGTGGCTGTGGAAAGTAGTGGGGGTAGAATTATTCATTTGCTAGTAATTGTTGAATTAGTATTATATATCAGCGAAAATTCATTTTCATATTTAATCATGAGTCCTATGAAGGAGCTATTGTAATTATTTTTTTTTCCTGACTAAATCTTTTGTTGGTGACATTAAGAGAAAAAATGACTTAAATACTATGAAACACTATGTTGCATATCTCTAATCTATGGCTAAATTATATATTACTCTGTAGCTATTTGAAACATCTAATAAACATGCAAGCTATCTAATCAGGTATGGAATGACTGAGTGCATCGAACTATTCTGCACGATGACCCTCCTCCATATGAACAGGATTCCAGGTTTTACTGTGTTTTTGTTTTTTTTTTTAAGTGCAGTATAGTCTGTAGAATTAGGTTTTTTTTTTTTTTTACTAACAGTGATTACAAAACAGTTTCACTCTTAAGTAGCTGGTATCTAAGATCATGACTCAAACTCTCAACTGAGAAAGAAGAGAATATACTACTTTAAACTCAAACAGGAAAGTCGTACAGTGATTCCACTGAAAGCTGCTGCTTGCTTTCATTAAGAACACCACTTTCTCTCTTTAATAGTTTATATTTTTTAGCTGTGGAAAGTAGGTGGCATGGAGTTATTCATTTGCCAGCTAGTATCTATTGAATTAATATTGTATATTAGGTAAATTATTTATTTTCATACTTAACGATGAGCTATTGTAATTAGTTTTATGTATATAGGTGTTTTGTTTGAATGTATGTATTGCACCATGTGTATGCCTGGTGCCTTGAGAGTCCAGAAAAGGGCATTGGATACCCTGGAACTGAAATAACAGAGTTGTGAGCCACCGTGTGGGTGCTGGGAATTGAACCCAGGTCTTCTGTAAGAGCAGCCACTGTTCTAAACTCCTGAGCTGTCTCTTCAGCCCCTTAAAAATTTTAGAAATTAGTTTACATGTATCAAATTTCTTTGTGGTATTCCCGCCCGTGCTCAGGTTTGGCTGATTCTCCCTATCCTTCCTGACCTCCCTGGTCCTCCTCATTATCCTTCAGACCCCAGTATTCTGCCTTCCAGTTTGTATCAAATGTGCCCTGCCCACTGCCCTACCAGAGGTAGCCATTGTTACTGCCATCTGACAGCAAGGACACCGAGACGTGGGACAGCTGCTATAATTGTCCTATCTAGTAGGTGGCAGGGCTAGAATCTGAACAAGTGTGACCTTAGAGCCCCATGCGTGACAACTACAGCATCTCATAGACTTGCTTAATCATATCACAGTATCGTCTTCCAAAACACTTCTGAAGGACTTCATTTCTATATTATTTTAGAAGGATACTAACATTTTGGGTTTTTAAATGTTGTTTAAATGCTGAAACTATGTAAGAACTAAGACAGCCAGATCCTGTACTTCCTGTCTCTCCTGTTTCTAGTCTTAAATACTGAGCCTCCCATGTCTGGCCTGGACTTTTAGTAATTTCCTACATGGGCTAGTTGCTTCTTTCATTACCCCCCCCCAAATCTATTCTTCACATAATGATGAAGTGATTATCTCACAATATGTTATAGTATGTGACTCATGTGTGCAGTAATTAGGAACAAATCCTGAGTTTGACCATGGCCTGTACATCCCTACAAAGTCTCCCTCTGTTCTCTTTGTGTTATGTGTAACCGGTCTGCCCCCTACTCCATTCTAGCACACTGAACTTGCTGCTTGAACGCATAAGGTGTCCTGCCCCCGGGACTTTCGTTCTTGCTTCATTTCTCTGTCTCCTCCAACCCCAGACCGCCAGTGTCACCTTCCGTCACAGACCTGTGACTGTCATCCTTTTCCTGTTTCCCTTCTCAGATTCATTAACATCACAGATATTACCAGTTGGCTTTTTAAAAATGCTGGTTTGTCTCACTTCTAGAAAACATTGTATCAGAGTAGAAACTTCACTTTGTTAACTATGTCACCAAGAACTGTTCAGAGTCAGTAGATTTACCTTCAAAAGAGTGGATTGCTGTGTACTCTGATTTCTGGATTTGAGTAGCAAGGAACTACAGATCTTGATTAGTTGATCCAGCAAATGAAATACAGTTTCATGCCTATGAATGTATGACTTTACATTTAAAAGGTATGTTAGAAGTGGAAAGAGTGTATTTTTCAGCACACACATACAGGGGTAAGGGACACTTCTGACTTCCTGGTCTTTGGTGAGCCTGGTGTATGACTCATAGAAAAGCAGGGTGGTTGATGGTTCCTTTACTTGCTGATCTCCTGCAAAGATGATTAGTTTTTTAAAAGGATGTTTTGTGAGATTCTATAGATTTCAATTTTTTTGTCATGATTTGAAGCTAATTATCCCTCTTTGGCCAGTGGGAGACTTTTCAGAGGAACCCCCCAGGCCTGGGATTAGCAGCTTTGCCTCTGGTACTATAAGACTCTTACACTTCTTCTGGAATTAGTTTTAGTTTTAGTTTTTTTGTTTGTTTGTTTGTTTTTTGGGTTTTTTTAAGTGAGAAATAGTTTTCTAAGCCTCACTCAGAGCATTAAAGGTGTTGCTAGGGCACCCACTGAACTGAACTAAGGCAAAGAAAAAGAAAATGACTCAAGTTCATATTGATGTGTATTTCTAATTCAAATTCAACACTATGGGGTTTTTATTTACCTTATCTTGGTTACATATGTAATACTTAATTTACCGACATTCAAAGTATTCTGTTTTTTATTGGGCAAAGGATATAGCAAAATTAGAATATTCTGACATAGCTAATGAATTTCATTCTGTTCTTTGCTCATGTACATTTAGTCGTATCCATCTTTAAAGCAAGGGTGTGTTTTACACTGCTGTAGTTTCCTGGCTAGTCCGCCAGTCTTCCCTACTTAGTCTCATTCAGTCTTCTGTTTTGCTCAGTATTTGCCTGGTGCACATCACCCCTGGTGCACATCACCCCTGATGCACATCACTAGTCTTTAGCCCTGTCTCTTATTTCGGCCCTTTGAAGCTCTGGGAAGCCCTGTGAGGTGAGGACTGTTCTATCCTTAACAGATCATTGAGGTGAATGACTTATTCAAGGTATCAGAGATATTAGGTAGTTTAATATCTACCCTGGCCCCGGGTTTAAACCTTGGCTATTTAATTTTCTAGTTGGTGCATAAGCTGTGAATTGCTTTGAATTCTGGAAATAGGAATGTTGTCCTTA